>NC_071413.1:16612500-16827500 GCF_017976375.1 Cuculus canorus
AGGCTTGGTATCATGACTGCTACCCTGGAGAGCTGTTCCAGTGCTCCACCACCCTCTGGGTAAAGAACTTTCTCCTAATACCCAACCTAACCCTCCCCTGGCATTATCTTGAGTCCTATTATTGGTCATCCCAGAGAAAAGATCAGAGCCTCTCCTCTTCCTTCTCTTGTGAAGAAGCTGTAGACTGCAATGAGGTCTCCCCTCAGTCTCCCCTTCTTCAGGCTGAACAGACCAAATGACTTCATCCAGAGATATAGTAGCACTTCTTCATATCTTGCCATTCTCGTGATCTTTCCTTCCCTCTCAACACATTTCCTACATTTCCCAGCAAAGCAAACTTGTCTTGTTTCCTCACCTTTGTCATGATTTCAGGAATCTATGCATGTTCAAGCACTAATATACACATGCTTTCCGAACTGCTCAAATCTTCATACCTCCTGACTGGCTTGCACTGTTCTGCACCACACTATCCACGCTAAGGTGACAAGAAAGCCATACCAGCACATTTACCCATGAACAGACTCATGCTAATGGCTTACTGTGCTTGACTTCCTGAAGAGCAGTTACGTCCTAGATAAGTCACATATCTCCAAAGTGAATCACTTTCTAAGGAGTGAAATTTTCTGCTATTACAGGAAGAGAAACTAGAAATAAAAACTCTGAAGGCATTGCAGAGGCAGAGGAAGCTTCGCCAAGCAATAAGAAGGCAAGGATATGGTTATATTGAACCATTTATAGAGGAAGACCACAAGAAACCTGTCTGAAAGCGATAGGAAAGAGTAGGAGTCAGAAAAGCAGCAATATATTAAAAAAGGGAACCTAAATCAAATGGTCTGTGATCAGATCCTCAGGAATAATCAATAGTGGTGAATAATCAATAGTGGTGTGGGAAGTAGTGCAGAGAAGCTGCACAGGCATTTTGTAATGCACAGACCTGCACTATCTAAAATGAAGGTGATTCATTTTTGGCAAGGTTCTGCCTTCTTCAAATATCACAAGTCTTAAGGGACAAAAGTTGTAGCCAGAGGATCTTTAAAGCTGGAGCACTGGGAAAGCAGGCACTCCCAGTTGTTTTTATGGAGAGAGAGAAAAAGGAGGAGAAATCCTTAAACCGACAAAGGAGTAAGGTGATGTTCAGTGTCCAAATAGGATGGTAGAGATACCAAAGAACTATCCATGCCTCTTCACACCAGGGAAAAGGGATGTTAAGTTCGACCAGACATAAACGCAGCCCAGAAAATGAGTTGAGGGGGTGATGCCATGTTCACACAAGCTCCTTTATCACACCAAAGCAGTTATCAATCTGGTCCTACCTATCACCCTAATTCTTCAAATCTCAAATATCTTTTTTTTTCCCCAGGCCAGTGATTCTTATCCTTTTCTACATGTGAATAACCAAAACTTTACTGCCTGCCCTACCGTTCCAGTGCTCAAGTTTCTGTAACTCTATCACTGAACTAGACTTCACCCCGTCTTCCCGATATGGTAGGCTTCACTTCATTCCTGTGCAGAGCAAGCTTGGAATCAGATATGAAACAATGTGTTTATTGCTTTACAGGTTTTTTTAATAAATAAATACCCTCTCGGTGTAGGTTGGCAAACCCACTGCCTCGTTGTTCAGAACAGAGCTCCATCAAAAGCACACTCAGAGAAAACTTTCATCTTTATTCAGACATCCCATTGCACATGGACACATTCCTCGTGGATTTCCACCCTGACCTGGCATGGAGATTAATATTGCTTTGGTGATGATTTAGCCTTTGATCCCCTATTGAGCCCCAGGACAAACTGATAGTTGTGAGGTGTTTACTGGGATAGGAGTGATTTGCTATCGGGCCGTTGACTGACATCCCATCCTTGTTTCACACAAATCCTGCTTTCAATGTTGATAATAGCTTTCAATTCCTGCTGGCTTGAGCAGGAGCTGACTGCATAACCAGGAAATGAAAGACATAACCAGCCCCTTGAGTGATCCTACCCCTTGAGAAAAACATTGATGAACGACAAAACGCAAATACTACATTGCATCAGACAGACAACTATCACCGCAACCTAGAAACGTTTGGCTATATATTAAGGATGCACGGGGGCAAAGCGTATTTTTCAGGTAACATTTAATTGGTTTTGGCAGTAATTTTGTATTCTACCAATAATTTTCCTGTTAGTGAGGAGAACAAAGAAAGGGGAAAATCTAAGATGCTGGGAGCGAAAAGGACTGCTGGATGGCAAGCGGTGTTGTGACCACTTAGTTATGGTTGTTGTTGGGACGTAACAACACCTTGGGTGTGATGACTGCCAATAAACCAGCAGAGAACTGGGACCCCAGAGAAATTCTGCAGTGACCTTGTCCTGCCAGGCACGGTGAGCAAAATAGGACACACACAAGCACTGACTGCCTAAACCCAGAGTGTTTGTACAGCAGCTCGTAGCAGCTGGCATAGGGAATGACACAGTATTCACAATGTGAAGCAGAATCCTCACTGACACTGGGGATAAATAGTATGGAGTGCATCAGAACTAAGTGCAAGCTTTGAGGAATTTGTTTAGGTTAAATTCCACAAATTTTAGGACAGCGATAATAATGGTCATTATGGACCAAGCATTTTCCAGAGAAAGTGCCTTGAAATTGAAAACACACTAAACTAATGTTTAGTGAGAGCAGTTGGTAAAGTGTTACTTCTGGTGAATTACAGTTGTCTTCTTTCTTCTCTGATAATTTGCGACAATTGCATCCTAATGCTATTTCATTGATTTCTACTCCACTTTAGCTCCCATGCTGGGTGCAGTCAGGGTGACAGTACACAAACATTAAACTGCTATAGGGAGACCTACTGCACATACGCCTTCATAGCAAAATCCTATAGGCTTTAAAGGGAGTGGAATTTAACATAGTCCTATCGATACTTCTTTAGACATCCGCAAGGCTGAATCGGGAATCATATCAGCCACACAGGTTACATTTTTTTCTTAAGCCTTCATGGGGATTCTGATCTATTAATTTAAAAAGATGATGCAGAGAATTTGTTGAAGCTGCTACCTTAGAAAACATTCTGTTTTGCAAACGTGCTTTTGTGAATAAGGCCTTTAGCATCAAACTACCAGACCACAGGCAATAGGGTTAATCCGAACGAACACACTTTGAGTCAATGACAGCTATGATGAAGCTAGGAACTATTCCTCTCTGCAGGGAACTTAATTTGGAGAGTGGGAAATTCCCAGGCACAAACCAATGATGGTCTTGGAAGAGGGAAATGTAACGCTGGGATGGCTCACGGAAGCAGATGAGGCTGCTGGAAATGAAAGAAACCTGCTCAGCTGAGAGAAGAGCTGTATAAACATTGATAGGAAGAGTTCTAGAACTAATTCGGTGATGGTATCAGCTGATTTCACCAAGGCCAGTTAAACTGGGACGACTCCCTGGTTCTGATGGCAGGCAGGGAGTTATAGAGGGATTCTGGCCCAGCAGACCTTAGTGATAACATTTTAAAGAAGCTTGAGTGATGTGAAAATAAAGTAAATAGGTACAGAATTCATTTTTGTCTACATCCATGTACTTCACAACTCAAAATAAACAGCAGTGGTGTCTCAGAGCCCTCTGCAAAGCCTGTGCTGTATGCTGTACTAACAGGGATCAACTACAGAAGCAAAATTGTCGCACCAAAAAACAATAAAGACCTGTGGGAGAGAGGAAGTGCCGGAACTTCCAGCAGTGCTTCTAGCTCTTCGGGTAAATATTTGTTCAGTTCAGGCCTCTCATAGACCAAACCATAGAAATACCCAGAGTTTCTAAAAGAAGTTTCAGAATCATTGTTTGTGTAGAAAACTTCCATGTCGTCACGGGCCAGCATGTCCTTAGAGACCTGCTTCTCCTCTCCCTCCCACCTTTAATATGGACAATTCCCACCAGGGAAGGAACAAAGCACTCCCAGGGAGTCTGGATCTCTCCCTGGGCAAGACATCCCACTGCAAATGGGAGCCCCGGGTTACAGCTGCCCCTCAGCAGAGCTTGCAGGAAGGCTGTGTTCTCTGCTTTGAGAACAGTCAAAGTGGCGCATTCCCCTTCCATTTCTATTTTAATTGTTCCACATTCATCCAGGTTCTGCCTTGGCCATTCAGAAAATAAAGCCATAAATGGCTTTAAATTGGAGGTGGAAAGATTTAGATTAGACATTAGGAAGAAATTCTTCACAATGAGGGTGGTGAGGCCCTGGCCCAGGTTGCCCAGAGCAGTGGTGGCTGCCCCATCCCTGGAGATGTTCAAGGACAGGCTGGATGGGGCTTTCAGCAACCGGATCAAGCGGGCGGTGTCCCTGCCCGTGGCAGGGGGGTGGAACTGGATGGGCTTTGAGGTCCCTTCCAACTCAAACCATTTCATGATTCTATATCTCCTAGAATCAGGTCTCATTTCCACCCGAGGGTCTGTGCTCTAAAGAGATGCCCTGCACGAGGGAAGCAAGAGAATTGAAATATTTTTACCGCATCAGGAAGGTGTGCGTTCCTAGGCCTCTAAACTTAGACTAGTGCCTACCTCTTCACTTTATGCCTGATGTCACAGCCATTACCAGCGAAGCAGGGTGAGAAAAGGTGTTCCTGTTTGAGAAGTGGGCATTTATTTTCTTTCACATTCTGTCCAGCTGGGTTGGCCACCACAATATATTCTTCACTTCTCCACTAGTCAAGCATGATGCCTTCACTTAAATAGCACAGGACAGAAAGTCTACGTTTGTCCTTGTGAATGACAAATTCCTAGTCAGTAGGACACCAAACTAGGTAAGACATATGGAAATCTTGTGCACAGGAAGATCAACATTTATATTAGTACACATTTGTCTACAAGTTTTCTATAGTTATTGTGTCCTTTTTCCTAAGCAATGACATATAAAAACATCATAAAGCAGTGATGCATCATATGGGAAAATAAGTCTCTTGGACCAATGACCTTTCCTGAAAGCTCAATGCCAAACTATCTGAAACGAAAAAAACAACAATCTAATTTCAATCATTATGTTATGCAGACACAAGGAAAAGATTCTGGAAAAACAAAAGAGACAAACCCAGAATAAGGTTTTCACAGATGTTACCTTACTAGGGTTCCCACTATATTTGACAGGATAAGCCAGAAGAGAGCCTATTTTTGTATCTTGGGCTAAGCTGTTAGAAGCTATTTTTATCTCTACTGTAATGATGAGTACTTTCATTTCCCTTAGCAAACCAACAACAACAAAAAAAAGCAACATAAGACAAAGTCATGTAATAGGGAATAGCAGGCTGCAGGGAAAGAGGCAAGGAGTTAGCTTAAAGCTGCTAATTCTACAAACAGAGAATGATGTATGTATTAGAGGGGGAAAAAAAGGAAATTTTTCAAAACGCCAAGGAATTTGAAGTGATTGTGGATGTCACCAAAAATAGCCAACCATAATAGGACAGATACAAACTCCTACGCTTGTGATATCTGCACAGGGTTTATATTTTCCGCAAGTTAAGCAGTCAGCACTCCATATGCGTGTCACGCTCAGATGTGTGCAAACTAGAGAGCTCTCAAATAACTTCAGCTTTGTCGCGTATATAATTAGGGTTACACCTAAGAATCACCGTAAATACACTTGGTTTCTGTCCTCCATCCCACAAGATACAGTCCTTGGTGCAAGTAGACAACACAACTGCATTCCTCCCATTTTTGTTGTCCTTCAGCCCACACAGTAGATAAGCAGATTACTGGTTCTGTACAACATTTCCTTTTGCTAGGCTTCAGCGTTTTAAAGCTCTTTGGCTGCTCATTTTCCTTCACTGGCAAATCTTACTTCTTAAATTCAAGCTATGAATTCTTGAAGCACACCTTGAGAATCTGGTCACTAGAGCTCCTGGATTAACTGTGCCATTTGCATAACGGTAAACTTAATGTTGCACTTCCAGAGCTTGTATCCTCTAAATTGCACTTACTGATGAAATACAAAATCCTCTAAAAGGGTTTTCCAACCTAAACCAATTTGTAAAGTTGTTTTTTTTAATCTAAAACATTAAAGAAATTAAAGTGATCGGCATATAATTAGATTAATTATTCATATCTTCCAAGTTGCTTTAATTCTAATATATAAAAAAAGATTAAATATCCACTCAAAGGATTAGGCAAAAAGTCAAGCAGCAGCAACACATTTACATTACCTTACTGTGCAAATTATAAAACTAATTAGTCTAAAGTTTCATAAAAATGAATTGGATCTTCATTCGCACACCAACACAACTTTACATATTCAGAATGGACACTCGTATTATTTCCTCATGTTTGTAGCCCGAGTCAGCCTCCTGCCTCTGTGACTGCCGTTATGCTACCACAGCTCAGCTTTTGTTCTAACCAGGGAAAATTAAATCTTGACCTAAATTTATGAAAAGCTAAAAACGTTCTAGTCAACTGTATGAAAACAAAAAGTCCAAGAAAGTCTCATTATAAATCTTACATCAATACTGCTGAAATGGTCTGAAATAATTCCTTGTGAAAATCAAAAGATAGGCTTAGTTGCTTTTCTGATGCTTCTTTCTGATGTCCATTTCTTTCTTCTGAAAGTGCATGCAATTTCATAGAATCATAGAGTATTTTAGGTTGAAAGGGACCTTAAAGATCATCCAGTTCCAACCCCCCTGCCATGGGCAGGGACATCCCACTGGCTCAGGCTGCCCAAGACCCCATATGACCTGGCCTTGAACACCTCCAGGGATGGGGTATCCACAGCTTCCCTGGGCAACCTGGGCCAGGGCCTCACCACTCTCATAGAGAAGATATTCTTCCTTACTTCTAGTCTAAATCTGCTCCTCTCCAGTTTATACCCATTGACCCAGTCCTAACACTATAAGCCTTTGTGAACAGTCCCTCCTCAGCTTTCTTGTAGCCCCTTCGGGTACTGGAAGGTCGCTTACAATATCTCCTCGGAGCCTTCTCTTCTCCAGGCTGAACAAGCCCAACTCTCTCAGCCTGTCCTTGTATGGGAGGTGCTCCAGCCCTCGGATCATCCTTCTAGCCCTCTTCTGGACCCATTCCCACAGTTCTGTATCCTTTTTATGTTGAGGATTCCAGAACTGGACACAATACTCCAGGTGGGGTCTCACAAGAGAGGAACAGAGGAACAGAATAACCTCCCTATAGAGAGGCAGAATCGCCTCCCTGATTTCCAGTGTGCTTCACTGTATTCTCCTCATCTGAAACCGTACAAACATACATTACAAGTCCAAGGCTGTGTACTATAAATGACTCTACTCCTCTTCTTTGAAAATTGTTCCTTGTTGAATAAAAAGATTTCAGAGGAGTACAAGGAAAACCAAAATACAAACTTTCCAATCCCGAGTTTTTGCCGAGACAGTGCTGCAGGGTGGTTTCTAGGAGATAATGAGTACCCTTAAACATCACTGACACTCTCTATGGTCAGATAGCCTTGTTCTGGGTAGAAAAAAAAACTATTAAAGAATAATATTTCCATTAGCTCATTCACCACTGAAAAAAAGCCCAACAACATTTGTATCTTGAAGATAAAGTCTGTTTTGATCTTGTGGGCAAAGAAACATATTGTTCTACTTTCTTAAGGTCGTTACTCACCCTTATCTAAGGTAAAATGAAACCCCTTGCTTTTAACAGTTTTCCAAAGAATCGCTTTGCCTATTTTTAGCCATGTAAGCTATGTAACGCTTCAAAAGCAGACTGCACCATATCAAAGCATACTTCTTCATTACACAAGGCCCACAGGAAGTTAAACGAATTACCTTTAGAAAATCCTAAACAGGGTATTCATGTCTGAGATGCGCAGTGACACCTGGAGACAAAAGTCAATATTTTCAAAATTACACTCTCTATAAAATGATTATTAGAAACATTCTTTGGACTTTAACTCTGTTATCACAGAATCACGGAATCATAGAATGGCTTCGGTTGGAAGGGATCTTAAAGCCCATGCAGTTCCACACGCCTGCCACCGGCAGGGACACCTCCCACTGGATCCAAGCCCCCTCCAACCTGGCCTTGAACACCTCCACGGACTGGGCAGGCACCATTGCTCTGGGCAACCTGGGCCAGGGCCTCCCCACCCTCACAGGAAAATCTTCCTAAGATCTCATCTCAATCTCCCCTCTTTCAGCTTAAAACCATTTCCTCTCATTTTACCCCTGAACTCCCTGATCAAAAGCCCCTCCTCAGCCTTCCTGGAGTCCCTTTAAGCTGCTCTAAGGTCTCCCTGGAACCATCTTTTCCCCAGGCTGAACAATCCCAGCTCTCTCAGCTTGTCCTTGTATGAGAGATGCTCCAGCCCTTGGATCAGCTTTATGGCCTCCTTCAGAACTGCTCCAACAGATACCTGTCAAAAGATCTAGGTCTGTTGTTTGATGCTTTCAAGCTGGACCCTCATTCAGCTCATTAAGTCAGCAGCGCAGGGTAGTTGCTTTGCAAGAGCCCAAGAAGCAGGGGGATACGGGCTGGGAGAGGTTTATTCACACATCTTGATTTTGTGAAATGTTTGCTGCCCATTGGCCATAACTGAGAGCGCGGCTGACAACGCAACAGCTCGGTGTATGATCAGGGAGCTCCTAATGGCACTTGGGCAACCTGGGAAGGCAGGCTTTTCAAACCACTTCTCTCCATGGTGACGGTATATGCATCATGCAATTAATTCCTTGATGGGGTTAGGAAGCAATATTTTGCTCCAACTGATGAAAGGAGCTTTACATGATCAGAAAACAATCACTTTGGATGGACTATTAGAGTTCCTCTCAACACCAACTGGCAGCTGGAAGTTCTGACGATAATAAAGAAGATAATTAGGGTAGCCCACCGACAGCAGAAGGAGCACTTGCCCTGCCATGAAGGCGGCTGAAAGTTTGAAGAAATAAGAAACACTAGAAGGAAGGTAAATTCACTAGAATAAGCAGTTGGTGCTTTAGAGCATAATTATCAGACAGAAAACACATTGTTTAGCATACTTTATGTTAATGGAGGGCTAGCATGGCCCACTGTGCATAATTTAGCTGAACAATTGATAAGAAATTTTAATACATATATATATATGATTACGGCTACAGAAAAAAAAGGCAAAACACAAGAGAGATCATAATAGGCACACGTGAACTCTGAAGGCCTAATTACATCACGGGGGAGGGTAAGCAGTTACTGCTGAGTCAAGCAGAAAATTGGGGTAATTTGTAAACAGGTAGAGCTGTTATCCAGGTGCGCCAGCATGTGCATGGGGGCTGGTGGTGGGGCGCTGGACTGAGGACTTCTATCTCCCTTATGGAGCAAGCAGTCCGGCTGCTTGCAAAGCTTAAGGAAAGGAAATTAAATAACGAAAAAGGGGCAAACAGCCACCCCTGCCCTTCCACTGCAGCCACATACCCAGCTTCCAGCCAAGAGCTGGATAACCCGGTGCAGTAGGATGTTTGCAGGAAAAGAAATACCATCTGCGGGTGAAATGTGAAGTTAGTACTTGTGTGTGTGAAGCTCAGAGATAAAGCTAAGTGACTTGGTATTTTGCCATCAGGACACTCCCCACTCCCTACTCAACTGAGAGCAAAATAGTTCATACATGGCTCCACAATAGCAGAAGGAATCACACAGAGGTAAGCTGGTGCCAGCAATGCAAGTCCTGCATTCAGTTCTGGACTCCTCAGCACATGAAGGACATGGAGCTGCTGGAGAGAGTCCAGAGGAGGAAACAGAGATGATCCAAGGGCTGGAGCATCTCTCATAAAAGGACAGGCTGAGAGAGTTGGGATTGTTCAGCCTAGAGAACAGACGGCTCTGGGGAGACCTTAGAGCGTCTCCCAGTACTGAGAAGGGCTCCAGGAAAGCTGGGGACGGGCTCTTGATCAGGGGATAGAACAAGGGGGGACAGTTTTCACCTGAAAGATGGGAGATTGAGATGAGATCTTAGAGAGAAGTGTTTTCCTGTGAGGGTGGGGAGGCCCTGGCCCAGGTTGTCCAGAGCAGTGGTGGCTGCCCCGTCCCTGGAGGGGTTCCAGGCCAGGTTGGGTGGGGTTTGGAGCCCCTGATCCAGTGGGAGGTGTCCCTGCCCATGGCAGGGGGTGGAACTGGATAGGCTTTGAGGTCCTTTCTGACCCAAACCATTCTATTCTATGATTCTATGATCATGCCTGGCAGAGGCACGGGCTCTTCCTCAGAGATTCTTTAGGTGGCCAGTTATGGGAGGGAGAAAGGGAAATCAAGATCCTGGGACTTTCAGAAAGTACTCCAAAGGTCCTCATGAATGGATGGATGGAAGAAGCTGTCTTGCAGTAGCCAAGTGTCACATAAAAAGGTTTGAAACTGTTTTTTTTTAAACAAAAATATGTAATAGAACATGATATTTTAACACGTTAACCATGTGCCTATATTTCTGTCTCAGGGTGGGGTGGCAGAGTAGATAAAATGTCTCCTCGTGCCTTCTAAAGTAGTCTAACTACTAAAGGAGTCTAACTCTGACCTCTGCTAACAAAGGGAATCACAGTGAGCTGGTTGGTGTGTGACTGACGCCTAGTTGGTGAAGCACTGCAGCTGCTTTAGGACAGTTCTACTGCACAGCCAAGTGCCTATCCTTGATGCATCAAAAATGTGGGAAGAAAAAAAACCACTCTGGAAGTCCTTGCATTTCAGATTAAGTGCTCACACACGTAGATTTTGAGGCCTGGAGGTTTAACTAGAAGCTCATAAAACAGCCCATGACAGCACTGCGTGTGAAACATCCTTAATGTTTTTGGAGAGGTCGTTTCCAGTTGCATTGCTATGGTAGACACCTAGCAGATATTACTAAAACAGGTGAACACGTTTGGTCCTCCCATACAGGCCACGGACACACAATAATTCTGGCAAACTCTGGGCATGTTTTTTCCTTATCAGACTCATTCATCTCACTAGCAACATGCAAAGAACAATAAAACAAGCCAATCTCTTTAAAACCTGGCTTAGTGGCAATCACAGCCTTCAGAGTCCCATCATCCAAGGACAGACCTGCCGGTTCCATGGCCCTGCAGAAACCCCGGCCATGGCTACCAGCTATGGAAGCGTCCCAGGAGCCACTAAGCCACTGTTTCCTCACCATGGTCACAGCCCTGGACCCAGAGAGAAGCACTTAGGGGTGTGTGAGCTGTCAGAGTTGATGGTGCACCTTTGCTGTATTTTTAAGGGTCTCCAGGATGACCAGCCAGCCCCAGGCACCAAATCCCAGCTGAAGCTTGCAAAGGAATTTAAGGAGGAGGAGTGGGTATTGCAAACTGCAGAACGCTAGGACTGTTTTCTAATGATTTTTTTTTACATTAAACCCCCTCCATCTGTGCCTTTTTGTGCCAGATAGATCAGTAATTATCAGGAAATCCCTTCACTTTTAATCTACATCAGTATGAATGCAATCTCAGAGCAGCCCACAATGACTGGAAGCTATTATTTTCATAGGAAATAATAGTGACTGGAAGTGATAACTCATGGTGCTCAGTGTGTGTGTCATCATCTGATAACACACACGGCTGTACATCCCACCACAGCGTTCTGGTGCAGGGCTCCGATAGCCTTTATTACAGGGGAACGATTGAACCAGGAACCTTGTCAAATCTGCCGGGGAGGCTGCGGGGGTTGTATCAACATGGAACTTCCATTCATTATTTATGGACATAAAAATTTGGGGCCTTGGAATTGGCAGCGTGAAAAGCTGTTTTAATTTGAGCTATAATTCTCTTTTGTACTCTCAGTCATTGACTGTGGCTCAGATAAACGTTCAGTCGGGAGAGCGAGATTGTGGCACGGAGAAAAAAAATAACAACCCAAGGATATTTAGCTCTCCTCCCACAAATTCTTCCTGGAAATACTCTTGCTAAACCCTCTGCCCACTTGAACAGCGTGCTTATGATTAACTGCAGATGAGCCCAGCCGTTTGCATATGTAGTTAATTTGCTCTAAATTTCTATGCTGTATTATAACGCTAATGATCGCTAATAATAGACAAACCCACAGTTTATTGAGTAAGTAATTTGAGACATTATGGTTTTTATCATGTGAATAGGATCAGGCTGACCAATTTAAACGGGGCAGAAAGAGATAAATAACGTGTAAATCAATCACAACACCAGCACGCTCTGGTTCTTTGCAAAATGATACGGATTGATTGGTGAAAAGGAGGCCCCGTGAGCAACTACCAGTAGGAAATAGTCAATAAACTTCCATGCTCAAGAAGGAAAGGTCACATGTGGAAGGAAGTTTATACCTAAACTGAAAAAGGGATTCTGTCAGCTGACTGCACGGGCTCAGATGAGGTTGCATTTTGTACCGATGGGTGAGGCACGCTTTTAAAGAATAATGAAGACAGATAACAAATCATGCAGCCAATAAAAAGGGAACCATGCTAAACACAGACAAAACTATGCAAAAAAGAGTTGCACTCAGGCTTGCGGTCACAGCTATCTACTACAGTCATGTAAACAAGAGAGCCATCACGTGCTGTCTGAGGGATGGTGTTTGGGAATAAAATAGATCCTTCCATTTGTTTTTCTTACATAGGGATTTTAGTTTTGATTGAAGCAATTATTTTTACCTTTAGAAAACACTGAAAGTTCATTAATTAAAAATCCTATCTAGCACACTCGTAATTCATTGTTTTAAAGAATAGTTAAAAACAGAAAATAACTGAAGTACATTTAATAACTTCATGAGCGATTAGTGCACTTGAATGAAAGTACCTGCCTCTGGCACTGGGACTTGCAAAGTACTTGGGGAATTTTGAATGAAGTTTTGCTTAGTAGAAAGCATTATTAATTTTTAGAGAACAAAGAAAAGTAGAAGAAGGCATTTCTTGGACTTTCTCTTTCTTTGGACTTCACTATATGAGCCTCAGACAGAGACTTCACTCCAGCAGAAGGCAGCTGTGCATACATCTCTCCAAAGCCTGGTAATAACACTTAGAGGTAGAGCCAGAGGAGAAAGCTTTCATATAAAGTCTCCACAGTACTCTTCTGGGAATAAGAGTTAGCATGTGAATTGAACTTGCACCCAGTTATCTCATGACTGCAGCTTACCCTCGATCACAAGACAAAGATACTACAAAATATACTGTGGGGAACAATCCTTGATTGTTTCCAGGGTATGGATTAAGTGTAGCCAAATGACTCCTTTTCTCTGCTCACAGTCTTTTATGGCCAGCAGGCCACTCAGATACTTCATATTTAAACAGAAAACCTGGAAATGGATCACGCTATATTCCACTTTTTCTCACCCATTTTTACTAGATGTTGTTCAAAATATATCCTTTTTTATTATTATTATTTAAATGCAACTAATTTCATGCATGAATGTGTGGTGTCATGTCCTGGAGTGATTTTGTACTGACAAGTCTAGCATATCAGAATCCATGAAATCTGGGAATAAAAATACCCCAGCACTGCCTATTGTGCCTCTCAGGGATATGTTTTGTTAAACATTGCAAATTCCATTTGTTGAAGCAATGAGATGCCTTCTCAAAAAGGGAGCACAAAGAGAAGATGAATACTGTGCAAAAAGGAAAGAACATAATAGACAGAAAGATGCCAAAAAGACATGATCCTGAAGCCTTTCCCTCTTCACCTCTGTTTAGATAAAGTCATAGAATCCCAGAACAGTTTGAGTCAGAAGGGACCTTAAAATCACACAGTTGAACCCCCCCTGTTGTGGGCAGGGACACCTCCCACTGGATCTCATTGCTCCAAGCTCCATCCAACCTGTCTGGGGCAGGGATGGGGCAGCCACCTCTGCTCTGGGCAGCCTGGGCCAGGGCCTCCTCACCCTCACAGCAAAACATTTCTTCCTAAGAGCTCATCTCGATCTCCCCTCTTTCAGCTTAAAACCTTTCCTTCACATCCTATCCCTGCCCTCTCTGATCAAGAGCCCCTCCCCAGCTTTCCTGCAGCCCCTTTCAGTACTGGAAGCTGCTCTAAGGTCTCCCAGACCCTTCTTTTCTCCAGGCTGAACAACACCAACTCTCAGCCTGTCCTTGTATGGGAGGTGCTCCAGCCCTCTGACCACCTCCGCGGCCTCCCCTGGACTCCCTCCAACAGCTCCATGTCCTTCCCGTGCTGAGGACTCCAGAACTGGACACAGAGCTTCAGGCGAGGTCTCACCAGAGCAGAGGAGTAGAATCTCCTCCCTCCCTGCTGGTCCCACTGCTTTGGATGACATGGTTGGTTTCTGGGCTGCGAGCGCACATTGCCGGCTCATTTGAGCTTCTCATCCCCCAGCACCCCAAGCCCTTCTCCTCAGGGCTGCTCCCACCCAGCCTGTAATTGTGCTTAGATTCCCTCAACCCAGGTGCAGGACCTTGTCCTTGACCTTGCTGAACCTCATGAGGGTCACACAGCCCCACCTCTCCAGCCTGCCCAGGTCCCTCTGCATGCACCCCTTCCCTCCAGCATGTTGAGAGTGCCACACAGCTTAGTGTCATCGTCAAACTTGCTGAGGGTGCCCTCAGTCCCACTGTCCATATCTGTGACAAAGTATTAAACAACACCGGTCCCAATACCAACCTTTGGGAGAGACTGACACAGCTAGGGCTCAGCTTTAACACTTCAACGAAGTATGACATACAGATGGCACTGAATGAAAATGGCCAACTTGGTTTCCCCACTGATTTTTTTTCCAAAAGCCTGGACTGTGTGGAAAACAAAGATAACTATTTGCCTCTGCTGCACTGGAGTGATCGATGGAAAGCAGCACAGCCTACACGGAAAGCCCTGCCAAAATCTCTCAAACGGAGGAAGCCCCTGCTCAGTGCGACTGCTCTGATAGAATATAAGGATTCCCCTCAGCAGCAGAGGATGGCAGAGTCCTTGCTTCTGTCCAGATTCCAAACGGAAGGGAAAAATTTCTTCATGGAAAGGGTTCTCAGGCATTGGCAGAGGCTGTCCAGGGAGGTGGTGGAGTCCCCATCCCTGCAGGTCTTTAGAAGATGGGTAGATTACGTGCTCAGGAATTTGGTTTACTAGTGGACAGGTTGTACTCAACAATCTCAAAAGTCTTTTCCAGCCAAATTCTATGATTCTATGAAAAAACTTGAACAAATAAAGTATGAGACATGGTGAGCAGAATCATAGCGGATGCTCCACTCCCGCACAGCCCAAAGTGGCTAACTGCTGCAGCCAAGTGCTGCTCACAATAGGGCATTTGGGCCATGAGCTATCAGGCTGTAGATTCAACCATTCCGTCTCTGAAATATGTCATGGGGCAGCGCTGCTCCCCTCACTCCACTTGCTCTGAAGGTGGCTGCGCTCCCAGCTATCCCGCTGTGTTATTCATTGCCAGAGTATTTCTTCAGATAGGCAGCCAGGCTTAAAGGAGCCACTTTTATCTTCAAGCGTAATTCTCCACTCCTACATTGGGAGAAACACTTCGCACCTTGTAAACTTTTAGATAGCTCTGCTGAGCCGAAATGGACTCAATATTTTTAAGGACTCACGGACCAAGTGTGACTGAAGCCTGCACGCATCATCTGCATTCGAGCCATAGTGCTGGCTGTGCAATGCCTCCTGACTCAGTACACTGTCAGCAGAATCGCTTAAGCATGTCCTTTCTTCTTCTTTTTTTCAATTATTTAACACACTTTAAACATTAACTTTAAATGAAAAATACTAGGATCAAAAAATGTTTCTAATCAAAAAGTATCCTCACATTTTATGAAAAATAATTAATCGATCCCCCAGTAATTCATAGGATGCATGCTAGGCTTCTTATATGTATTTCATATCTGTAATCATAGATACGGTTAATTAAGCTGAGTCCATGTTTTCCTAGGCTGGGTCAGAGTGAGAGCACCTAAAGTCACAGGATATGTCCATGCTGACGTACAAGTTCAACCTCAACTAGCCAAGTGGGCTGTCCTACCTGCTCTCTAATCGATATCCTGTGGTCCATCACAAAGCCTTCCCCACTCGACAGCCTTCTCCAACAAGGCCCTAACCTATAACTCGGATTCATCCGGGCCACCAGTGTCAAACCCTCCTTAGGAACCTCATGGTACATTTATTTTGGTGGTTGAAGTTAGTCTCGAGCTTGGGCACAACCATGGCACACTCCTGCCTCAGCTGAGCTGACTACAATGCTTGTGAGGCTCCACTGAAAACTGAGCCACCAACCTGAGCCTGGAGTCAGGAGCCAAAGGAAAAAAAATGCAGAGAAATGGCATATTTTGCTTGGGGTGAGGCACTGAAGAACATCTTAGAGGAAATCACTTCAGTGAAGCAATGCCCAAGCAGTAGGATTTCACAGATCCCAAGTGATCAAGTCCCCCTGAACCACTTATTGGAGTGCATCTTTTCTTTCAGATGTTAAAGAAATGTCCCTCTTGGACTGCACATTTTCTTTTTTTCTCAGTGATTACTGGATATTTTTTCTTCAATTTAAACATTTTTAATGTAATCTTTACTGCCTAGAAATTTATCCAGAACTCTGAAGCACTTTTTTTTTTACTTTATCACCCTCAGTTGTAACAGAAGCTCTTGTAGATGCTGTGTTCAATCTCTCTGTCCTCGAAAGAGACAAACGGGAACAACTGTCACAGACTTTGGCTACTCCATTGATTGTTGTATGGGGAAGAAGATAACCCACATTGGTCTCTTAGAGGGGTTGGCTGTGCTACACCCACTGAAGCAAAGCAGAACAATCATTTTAATTGAGCATGAAAATGAGAGGAGATCGCTGGAAGCCCACACTGCCTGAGCCACAGTTTGACATGGGAACTTCTAAGAATAAAAGTCTTGTTGAAATAACAATGTGGTGGTTCAAGACCTGCAAGGATACCTCTTGGGCTGAATAGGGTTTCAGAAAAAGATAATAGATGTCATTTCTGTGTAACGATTGTTCGTGATACTCATTTGGAAAGTCCAAGTATCTGTCTCCTGAGAGTTTCGTCTTTACAAATGTCTGTGGAAACAATTTTTCATTCCTCCTCCTTCTAGCACAGCTTCCCCTTTCTTTATAGATACTTATCGGGCCTGGGTGAGAGCTGTATCTACAAAATAAAAAAAAAATAAGGTCTTTTTCTTTTTTAAAAAAGTAGCATTTTAAAATTTTGGTAAAAGATAGTAATTCTTAAAATGTCAATGAATTTTAGCTTAGCTTGTCCATCCGAAAACTCCAGGGCCTACATCCAGGAACTTCATACCAGCAATATAATTTTAAAGCTACTAAATAATCTCTTTATGGCATGTAACAGAACACTGTTGGACTTAATAAACGAAATTAAAATCAAAAGGATTTTAGCAATGTAAGAATATTAGAATTAGAGTTGTGAAGGCAGTTAATTATACCAGTAGGATGGATAATTAAAAATTACCTTCTCAAAAGAGGAAATCTGATCTATTGCATATTTGTCAAAATTTCATTTTGGACAAGTGATATCACAGCCGAATTCCTGTTGTTGTTCTACTTCTGTAGTGTTTTCTGGGGGGCCTGGATCAGAATCTAACACAATGTGTCAGAACATAAGTTATGCAACACTAAAAATAACGATATTTTTTCAACTGGATGTTTCAATACCTAATCTGAATTTATTGCGGTGGATGGAAGCAAAGAGAATGCTAAAGAGGACTCGGCATCGCTGAACAGGCAGATACCGCAATTCATTTGCCATCTCATGTTAATTAGCTTTCCTTGTTATTCAGGTAACGGAGCACACCAGAAAAAAAGTGGCATGTTTCATGCTTTCTAGACTTGATTGAGATCGCATCTTTTCAGCACAGCTGGCATTTCCATGGGCACAGGCAACCAGAGCGGGATGGAACCGCGCTGTATTTCCAACCAAAAACGCTTTGCAGAAGAGCAAGAGGAGCAGCAGCAATGTGTGAAGACCTCCGCAAACACATACTCAGAGCTACAAGAAGGAACCACACATATGTGAACCAAGCCTCTGTGATTGTTTACTCTCAAAATGAATATTCACTGGCAGGAAGTTTTTAAAAACCTTTTGAGAGGAAGCATTCAAAAAAGAAGCCTGAGAAAAAATGATGGTGCAATGGGTTGGGAACCAAATGGGGATTCTGGCTGAACTTGTTCAATTTCTAATCCTGTCTCTGTTTCACCTGCAATCACTTAGCTTTCCTATGCCTCATCTGACTCCTCTTAAGCGAGGATAGGGGTCACATAACTTTTTTCAAGTTATTTGTGATTTATAAGGAAGAAACCCTACTGAAAGGACAGGTATTATCTTCCCAGCCATGCTATTGCTTTTGTTTGCAGTCAGTTCTTCAATGGAAACCAGATTATGCACCTTCAAATTCATAAGGAAATATCGGCCTTATAGTGGAAGATTAGCTCCATCTTTCATGTGAAACAAAAATAAAAGAGCACTGGAAAACTCCGTTACCTGCAAAAAAATCATGAAGTAGCAAGCTGGAATTGCAGGAAGGGGACAGAGTTAAGGTAATCTGCTCCCTTTGTATCAGAAATACCAAAACTTACTTCCTACATTTCCAATACATTAATTTCCTAACCTAAACAATGTTGCATATAGTCTGCTTACTGGTCTTTTCAACCAAAACTTTGTCTAAGCGAAGCCCTCAGTGTGGGAATTATGAAGTTGCTATTAATTTCCAAGTCTAATTGTGCGATTATAATTCACCATTGCTACTCTTTGCATGCATCAAAATGTACTGTCAAACATAGCCCTCAACATAAGAATATGTGATATATCTCTAAACAGAGGGGATTCTGGGGATTCATTACATCAGTTTATAAACCACACCTTTTTATGACATCTCCATCATGAGGATCATAGACTTACAGAATGGTTTGAGTTGGAAGGGACCTTAAAGATCATTCATTACCACCCCCCTGTCATGAGCAGGGACACCTCCCACTGGATCAGGTTGCTCCAAGCCCCATCCAACCTGGCCTTGAACACTGCCAGGGATGGGGCAGCCACCACTGCTCTGGGCAACCTGGGCCTCCACCTCACCACCTGCCCAGGAAAAATTTCTGTGGATCTGTGAGGTTCTTTTTCAGTGACACTAATGGACATGGTTCATCCATAGTTCTCATAAAGGATCTTCTGATTTTGGATATGAATTCCACCACACATCACACAGCAATATCTTGCAAGAGGTCAGATAAGTTTGGACCCCCCTTATAAATGCTGGATAGGACTGGTCAGCTACTTGGCGAGTAGTACAAACATGTAGAAGGTACCAGTTGGCTCATATTGTTTGTGGAGTTTCCACAGTGGGAAAAAAATAATTTAATTAGTATATTGTGGCTTTCATCTCCAAGCACTCCCTAGATCTATAACTACACATGCACTGCAGATAAAAGATTTGCCGAGTGGCTGAAGAATGTCCTTGTTGCCTGTGGTTTAATGAACCGAAAACATGGTATAGCCAGGACGGAAAAATACTCCAAGGAGCAACTGAGAACATTCTTCACAGTAGTATCTGCCCCCTCCGGACCCAAAAGTTAAGAGCAGAGTTATACATTTGGCTTTCTTCTGAGAGATCGTGTGGCACGGCGTAAGGAATAATGGTTGGCACTGACTCAGTTCCTTTGTGGTGAAGTCTGCAGAGGCATCTTAACCTGTCACAGCTAATGGGTTTTGCTGTGGATGCCAAAGCATAACATGGTGAAAGCATTTGAAGAAATAAGCATAAAAATGTCTAAAGCACTGATAGTCTCAGGAGCAATTTAAAAATATATATACACATACATACACATTTTTTTTTTTTGGCCAATTGATTTTCAGAAGCCCTACAAACACTGGAGGAGAGCAAAGTTAATGAAGAAGTAATGAAATAACTGAGGGGGGAAAAAAAGAATTGTAGAAGTTTTCTTAAGTAATACAATGTCCTGGGTAGACATGCATTTTTAAACAATGGCTGTAATAACGGAAAATTAGACTCCATGACTTATTCATAGGTTTCTGGTTAACACTGTTCTCCATTTCAGGCAGTTCACTCTATAAATAGCATCTTTAGGTGAGATGCTATTGTTTTGGCCATGCAATATGAAAAATAAGTACTTGTTCTTTTGGATTAGAGATCATCTCTCCGTGACCTGTACCCACACATGAAGACAGATATTTCAGTGCAGATCATGGAGGAATTGCTTCTGTTTGGAACAGGAGAGAGAACCCCAAGTGATAAATATTCTACTTTTAACTCTAAAACTGCAGTTGCCTATTTGATATAGAAATCGTAAAAATTTAAAGGAAGAAAAAAGTATTTGATGAGTCTACAATCTTTCTACTTAAGGGATATTCAGAGGACCTATAAATCCTCAGTGGAATTAATAATTGAGACTCTTGAAAGCTCTAAAAGGAAATATTAAATATGCAAAATCTTGGTGAAAAGCATAATTAAGGCCATAAATGCCTAAAGTTTAAAGGGCAGGCTACCTCTCTCAAAGATTTTCCACTGTAACATTTACATGGAAGTATAACACAATACATTTTTAAGCAGCGTTCTTTATTACCTTTCTTGCACCAATTTTTATCTTTTCTTTTCTGTATTAAAGAGTGTATTTTAGAATACAATTTCCAAGATCTCCCGACTTAAATGGATGATATGAAGGCCCACACTGTTCTTTTTTGTTATGTCTTCCATGCAGTCTAAACAGCACTTAGAGGGCTGAAATTTTCCTTTCTTTATTATCATTCCTCTTCTCTTCTCTTCTCTTCTCTTCTCTTCTCTTCTCTTCTCTTCTCTTCTCTTCTCTTCTCTTCTCTTCTCTTCTCTTCTCTTCTCTTCTCTTCTCTTCTCTTCTCTTCTCTTCTCTTCTCTTCTCTTCTCTTCTCTTCTCTTCTTTCTCCAATTTTAACCAGAGCTTTTACTTAAGGAGGAGGAAGCCTCCAGCTCTGACACAAAAATCCTAAGACCACTAATTGAGTTTGCCCAGATGTCAGTGGAAGAATATCTTCCCTCCTTGGTTCCAAGCATTTCGACATTGGAACCTACAGGAAAGCTGGGAGGTGCTCTTGATGAGGTAGTGCAGGGATAGGACGAGGGGGAATAGTTTTCACCTGAAAGAAGGGAGATTGAGATGAGATCTTAGGGAGAAATGTTTTGCTGTGAGGGTGGGGAGGCCCTGGCCCAGGCTGCCCAGAGCAGTGGTGGCTGCCCCATCCCTGGAGGTGTTCAAGGCCAGGTTGGATGGGGCTTGGAGCAACCTGATCCAGTGAGAGGTGTCCCTGCCCATGGCAGGGGGTGTGACTGGATGGGCTTTGAGGTCCCTTCCAACCCAAACCATTCTATTCTATGGTTTCCAATGAGTGTTTACATATATATATCTATATGAGATCTATCCGTATGTATATGCCATGCGGGCTCTCTTCAAACAGACACAGCAATATTTCATATTGCTCACTGGAGGAACAAGGTCGCTGCTTTCAATAGCCCTGAATACTTACAATTAATTTAGAAATGTTACAGACGAGCTTCTTGGTACCTGTGACTATCAAGTCCTTGTGCTTTCCAGAACATGCTGACTTGATGAAAATACCGATCTTCAACTCGACAGGAAAAGAATCAGAGTTTGGTTTTTTTTCATGTTAACCACCAGAAAGATGATATTTCATTTTGTACAAAGTGACTTGCAGAAAAATAGCCTTTCATTGCAACCCAGCCTACACACAGTTTCCGCCCCTCCAAACTGGCACTTTTTCTTGATACCGTCCCACCCCACATATTTGGAAAACCTTCCCTCTTGGCAGGGATTTGTTTGCTTTTACACTCAAGCATTTCTGCTCACAGCGGGTTGTGAAGTAATGGAAGTTAATATCACACAATTCTGATAAACATCTCGCTTTTTTTCTTCCTCAGTTCCACTGTGACATGAATTTAACAGATAAAACATAAAAAATAATCCCCACAGATTTAAAGATTAGCTTTGTATCATTTGAAAAAAGTGATTCCAAGTCTCTCTTTCGCTGCTTCATTGCTTTGTAACTCAAGAGCCTGACAGAGTGGGGCAAGTGAAGTGGAACAGAGATGATATTCACATGTCATAACTTCAGCAAGAGATCTCAGGGCAACAGATCTCAGGGCACTTCCAATTCTACCAAAGCCGTGATTTTTCTCCTGATACGATTACTTACTCATCAGCCCAGGCCACGCCTTTTGCCAGAGCCCTGGAACTGATCAAGTTAGGGACATCAGCCCAAAAGCAATCTTACTCTCCCGCTCTTCTCTATTGTTGACATGCGAATTTAGCACTGAACAGCAAATATCGGGGTAAAAAGAAAGAAAATAAATAGGTGAATCCAAGCTGAAAGGTAGTTACATTAATTTCCACAAATACTCAAGATTAGTTTTATGATAATGATATTGTAAATAAGAAAACAAAAATGAGAGTATCAGCTATGAGGCAATTGTGAAATGCATCATATGTGAGTACTTTTTCTGTGAGCACTGCTAAGAAGCCTGCGCTCTTCCAGGACAGAAGAAATGATACATTTGTCGATAATGGCTTTGTAAGAGTGTTTTAAACTGCATGTTCTGTTATCATAAAGGTTCAACTATATATAGAAATATTATAGATAAATGGCAACCACACTTTTAAGAACTAATTTACCTATGTAGAGGCAGATGCCTAGGTAATATAAGAGCATACATCTGCATCTGGATTAGGATTAAAAAATAATAATAATGGCACTCGATATCATCAGAAGATCGAGAAAGTTCTCCCCTATGACCTTTCTACAGATGGGAGGAATTTTATGTTGCCACAGGGGGATATTTCATGTTACACTGTAGTTATGATACCCAAGCACTGGACTCTCACGACTATTTAGTGCCAACAGGAGCCTGATTAACAGGTTGTTATTTTTCTTTGCACAGCTGCTGTTCTCTACAGTTTATATGTTCATCCATGAAGTACTGAAACAGGACTCCCCGAACAACTTTTCAAGATCCGGGTTGCAAGTTTGTTAGCTGCTTCATGACACCTGCTGTTTGGGCATTTATCTCCCGTATTTTCCTTCAGCTGTTTTCAAGCTCTGGTTTGCTTTTGGTCTAATTCTAAGTCTGACTTAAAATGCTAACCCTGGTAGCTCAGCTCTCCTTTTAACGGATGGTTCTTTGTGGCCTTAAATCAGTCAAGTTAGTGAAGTACGTCGTGTCAGCTGCAGCACAGCTGACAGAGGTGACACAGAGATACGGCAGGCCACTCTGGGCCACAGGCTTCGAGTGTGTATGGGAAATATGGTATTTCTGACACTCTTTTAAAAGGAAAAGAAATATGTGGAAAACAAGGGATTTTTGACACCCTTTAAAAATAAATAAAAAGGCAGTGAAACATCTGAACCGTCTCAAACGTGGCTCTGGAGAGTACAAGGTAATGAAACATGGGATGCCTCCCAGAAAAGTTGACTCAACGGTGTGTCAGATGGGCTGGTGAGATGTGATATATCAAGCTACTGTTATTCTTTTTCATAGTTAGTCTTTTTAAAAAGAAGCCATCATAGAGCTTGCAATAAATATTTTTGACCAGGTATTCCTAGCAAAAGCCACTGCATTGTCAACTCAACATTACAGCCTACAGCAACCCATGTCAGACAGGAACGATGTACATAAGGCTTTCCTGCGCGTAGAAAAGCCCCATGCCTAAAGCCTTTAAGAGAAAATCCAACCACTATAAACCAGGCTATAAACTGTTAATTTATCTTTTTATCCTATTCTCATTTTTCTGAGAGGTACAATTGAGAAAGGAAAAACAATCCTGCCTGGATTCGCAGATGAGGTGATAATTACATCCCTCCTACACAAAATCCAACTAACTAGAGTTTCTTCAGGGAACAATGTATACTTCCACTTCAACTCAACGTGTGGTTATTCTGCAGTTATTACAGAAGCCGGAGCAGCAGGATTTGCTGTTCCTAACACAGACATAGCCTCGTGGATGTGTTTGTGCCTGTACCCCACACTCCTCCTTTGGTCCACCCAGACATCCCCACCAGCTCTGGGGCAAAGGCAGTGGAGCGTCAGGTGAGGAAAGCTTTCATCTCTTCACCTGCATACATCTTCTACTAAAATGTAACCCACTCAATTCCCATTTCAGAACCAGCCCCAGGTAAGTTTCTCTCATTCTCTATCTATTTAATAAGCCTGACCTCCTGAGTTCTTTCCTGGTGCATAGAATATAATTAATAATCCACTCAATCCATCATATTGCCCTGCATTATTTTAAATTAAAGTTAATGGCAATAATTGAAAAAAGGACTTTAAGATTAAAGTACATGTACCACATACCTTTATATGGCTTCTTTTTAGTCATATAGGTAAAATTCACATGAAAATACAGCTTGGCCACAGCCAGATCCTCACTAGCTATCTGCATCTTCCCCCTTTGCGAAACTTTTGGGACCCAAGACCTTTACACAGTTACCAACCCAAACATATCTCTAATTGTTTAAAACGCATATTTATTTATTTATTTTCCCTCATGACACTCTCAGAAGCAGGAACAGGATCTCATCAGGTAGGAAAGCTGTCAGCCCAGAAAGACAACCACGCCCAGGGCTGCATCCAACTAATCGTCTACTCTGCTCTCATCAAATCTCACTTAGAGACCTGCATTCAGTTCTGAAGCCCTCAGCAAGGAAGGACATGGATCAATTGGAGGGAGTCAGAGGAGGCTATGGAGATGATCTGAGAACTGGAGCATGTCCCGTATGAGCTCAGACTGGGAGAGTCAGCGTTGTTCAGCCTGGAGAAGTGAAGGCTCTGAGGAGGGAGACCTTAGAGCAGCTTCCAGTACTGGAAGAGGCTCCAGGAAAGCTGGGCAGGGGTTTTTGATCATGGAAGGCAGGGATAGGATGAGGGAGAATGGTTTTAAGCTGAAAGAAGGGAGATAGAGATGAGATCTTAGGAAGAAATGTTTGCGGTGAGGCTGGGGAGGCCCTGGCCCAGGTTGCCCAGAGCAGTGGTGGATGATCCCTCCCCGAGGCGTTCAAGGCCAGGTGGGATGGGGCTTGGAGCCCCTGATCCAGTGGGAGGTGTCCCTACCCACAGTAGGGGGTTTTGAGGTCCCTTCCCAAGAAAATCATTCCATGATTCTATGAACATTTTGTTGTGTGTAGAAAAGTAACCCATTACCCTTAGCTTAGACCTCAGCTTACAAACTTATCCATACTATTCACCATGAAAAAGGTTGGAACAGTACAAGTAAACTAAAAGCGTGAGACAAAATAAAACTAAAACCAACAAGCACCAAATATGTCGTATATTCTCCCTCCTTAGGGAGCACTGCTGCAGCAGACAACGTGCTTCAGAGAAATGCAGATATTGAACTATTCTAGAATGAATGTCTTGCATATAAATAATGCTTCATAAATCCATTGTAAGAGTAACTAACCTAACGGGCCATCATAGGCAATTGCTGGTAAAGGATTACTGAGGAAGCTGCTGAAAACCTTTCATGTTTGACATTACCCAGTGATTCCCCAACCCTGCAAATGCTACAGACCTACACCTTTGCCAGTCAGGAACCCCAAACACCAAGAGCACGGCAAATGATTGCTTTATCCCCAGGGACCACTTCAGAACTGACAGCTTCTAAATTACTGCCAGAAAAGCATAGTCCAGGCCATCCGACAAAAGAATGAGAAGGGAAAAAACCCTATGGGTTGTGTAACATCATCCGTTCCTCCGAGGAGATGGTACGTTTGTGTCTTCCATTTCTCTAACCCAAGGAACCAAATGAAAAATATATGACAACAAACAACCTGCAGACGGTTCCATATCTATTATGCAACTGAAATCATAAGAAATGAGCTTGTTGAAATAACAAATGAACTTGCAATTGCTTTGCTTCGTGTAACTCCCATATGTTTTTAGATATGTTTTGAAAAGCAACTTTTTTAGATTAATAAATACCACGTGATACACTCAGTTCTTGTCCGCTGGGGACTGGGCCCAATCACAACTAAAAGCTTCTGCCACTTAGAATATGAATGGAGAACATCATGGCACAAATGGAAAAAAATAGATGTTTATGGTATGAGAATATGCAAATGTGCGGCCTGGTCTCCATAATGTCCTTGCCACACTCATGGAAGATAGGAATTTCTCATGTGGGATTGCATTTTACAGACTAGTATGTGAATGGGGGAAGGAAGCAGAAATAGCTTCCGTAGGGAAGGCAATGACATTCCATACCCACTCTCCTCAACTCAAGTAAAGCAGGACCATTGTTTTGTTGCTTGTTCCATAATGCAGCTCATTATTGAATTCTCGTAAGTTGAATACTGATGTTTGGGTACAGGAAAGGGATTTCATGTAGATGAAGTAAGAACACTCTCATTCATAGTGGTTCCCCTTAGTCGTGGGGAATGTGAATTTTCATTCAGCACGAGGATTTGTGTTTTGTTTTCCACAATGCCTGAGAGCTGAATGGGCTGGAAATGGAAACTTCTTTAAAAACTGCTTCTGATGACACTTATGCCAGAAATTATCTCTGGTGTAAAGGTGGACCCGTTTCACAGCAGTGTTTTAACATTTCCTCTTCCTGAAATCAGTGCCTGCAGACCTTTTCAAGCTTTTTCAAGACATATCTTCACCAGTTGTTCCCTTCATTGCCAAATGCACCAGAAGGGTTAAATCAAAGGGAGTGGACTCGCTCCGAATAGTCACTGATGGAAAATAAAAGCTTGACTATTGGTCAACTCAGTACTAACAAAAGCCATTTCTAACAGCTACCTGGTAGTCTACAGCGTGGGTGGTGTCTAAGTAATTCTTCATGGACTGCAAAACTCATCACCATAAACACCGATGCTACTTGAGTGCAGGGTTCTGGACTTCCTACATCCTCTGCTCAGCCTGTGGGCTGTCCTAATGCTGAGGCAGAACTCTGTACTTAAGCCTGCTTAAATTCAGTTTGGGAGAAAAAGCGAAACCTCTAATGCTCAGACTTGTTAGACCTCTGATTTCACTGACAGTGAGTAAAACCAAGCCGTGTAAAACAATCTCGTATGTAGGACTACAGACTTGCCTTGAGCATTAAGAACACTCAAGTATTAATTATCAAACTAAGGAAATCATACCAACAAAGGCTTTGCTGAGTAGAGTTTTCAGGTGTGTCTTGTCTTAGGGGGTTATTTCATTTCTATCCCTGTTTACAGCAGGAAGCACCAGTTTGAGAGAGAGAGATGGTGTTTTCTGTATTAGATTTTCCAATACTTCAGCAGCCTGAAAAGCAAGGTGAAGAAAAGGAAAACAGCCAGTGTAGAAGCATTGGGTGTGTGGAATGGCGACATTTAATATCCATGTGGAGTTTATCCATGACAAAACCTCCTTTATTAAATGTCACTGCCAGGGATGACTGGTCCAATGCATGCGATCCAGTTAGAGGACTGTATGTAGCATGCATGTTCATCACACAGCATGCAAGCCTGCATGGACAGCCTTGTGTTTTCATTTGTCTTGTCATTAATTGCATGGGTGTAACAGGTTTGATGTGTTTAAAAATCAAATCTGAAAATGGGCTTCCCATTCTGCACACAATAGGTGAGTAAACATTAACTGAAGGGTAGGGAAGACTCTGCTTGGCCTACAAAGCAGCCTGGTGTGGGATACAGATCACACCCTTACAACAAAGAGTATTTGGTGTAGGAAAGCATAGATTATGGAACAAATCAGAGAGGAAAAAAGCTATAGCAATGGAGAAAGAAGTAATTTCTTAATTTAAATCTGTATGATCTTCAAAAAATACCTTTGGAAAAAGACCGTGTGTCTTCAAGTCATTATTTTACTTCCAAGTCATCTGCCATCTCAGAGCAAAAATAGGAGCAGATTATATCAGATCTACTGTGCTTCATAGCAACTGGAGAACATGAAGATGAAATTTTATATAATGACTTCATAAGCAAAATTTCTAGCTTAGATAATACATCCAATTCCAAATGATGCAAGTATTTTGCTTTAGGACCACTAAATACAATATCACTCTGTAAATCTACCTAGTTACCAAATCGCTTAAAAAACCTCCGAGCTCTAACTTGGAGCCTCTTTTGTACTAATCATCAAGGGTCACTTGTATGTGGTAGCATAAATATGAATGTTTCAGCCAAAAGCGCTGGAGAAAAAAGAAGCAGCTAAAGGAAATGAAGACCACATCCAAACTATCTATTAGATAAAAGAATGACTCAAAGTGAAACTCTGAGAACAAGTGGAGGCTACAACAACTAGAACGATCTAGATTATCACTAGCACTTCTCTAAAACCCTAACAGCAGCAATTTGAGCCACAGTAAACATATACAGAAACAAACCTTCTTTTTGTCTGTGTTTAGACAAAAAATATTCATAAATGAACGTATGTGTCCGTAGCAGACCTAAGCGCAATGAGCTCTGAGACAGAAATACATACCTAAAGCACACCATTAAAAAGGCTTCAACAAATCTATTGAAACACAACTGCAGAGGTCTGTGGAGATAACTTTATGGGAATGGTTTTCATCTAAGAGAAGGGAGATTGGGATGAGATCTTAGGAAGAAATGTTTTGCTGTGAGGGTGGGGAGGCCCTGGCCCAGGTTGCCCCGAGCAGTGGTGGCTGCCCCATCCCTGGAGGGGTTCCAGGCCAGGGTGGACAAATTGGAACTTGTATCTCAGTTTAGTTGTTTTCTAGGTTTGCTGCTCCTCTTCCCATTTTTATGGCTTCACAACACTGAAAGTCACATGCATTTGGAATGAAATCCCTTTGGGTCTCATCGCCGAATCAAAGGAAAACAAATGTCTGGGGGAAAAGGTTATTCTGGAAATCAGGTTTGATCAAAGGAGCTGACATATCACACAAAGAAGCAGCTCGATCTGCTGTAGCTGTCATTTTACTGCATCACATAAAGGAACACAAAATTCTGTCCCTTTTATGGCAGTCAGAACAAGATTTGTTAAAAACAAATGGTCTTGGAAACCATTTGGCCAATTTGTATGGCAATTAAGGAAGACCCTTATTCACTGTACACTTCTTATGTCTAGAATAACTTAGCCAAAGACGGATAATGAACTTCTGAAAGCTGAAGTATCAGAAGGTTGCCCTTCCTCCATGCTCAAAAATGGCTTCTCTTTAATGACCACCCCAGGTTTATTTCATAATGTCTCTGCATGGACACTCTTGATGTATTTTTACAGTTTTTCCCTTCAGAGAGAAGATCACCATTAATTTAAGCAAGCTGAAATGGATGGGTTGGTTCCTCTCCAGTGACACCCATGCAGTGTATTACATAAGCAGTTTACTGCAGTGAAGTCATTGAGTCCAGCTACGGAACGGTCTCTGTTAGACTCCCTCACCAGTTTTCTCCCAACACCTAAATACACTCCTTTGCCACAGCCCACCTTTACTTTTACCACTAGTTTTTGGTTGACTTTTGTTTATACATATAATTTCAGCTAATACACTGTAGATTATTAAATAAATGATTTATTACAGGAACCCTACTTGCACGAGGGGCAAAACTTGTTTAAAATAAATCCAAAAGCTACAGTAATCCCTTAGGGCAAAATGTTCTTCTACTTAATTTCTCTACTGTGTATTACACACCATATAATTGCTTAAAACAGAAGCTACACATACAAATTTTGCTTGGCACCAAATACCTGGCTTCAGCGAGCACACTCAAGTTTCATGCTGTGCTTTGCTACAAATCCATCGCACCACCTAAAGTAATTCAAAGAGATCACTAATAGAAACATTTCAAACTACCTAAAATAAATCAGCAAGCAAGCAAACCACAGTGTTTTGCTAAAGGTTATATTAAAATACACCGAAGTGTTGCTGAAGTGTGGTTCTATACGTGCATGGCTTTAGCATTCCTCATGCCCTTTTTCCGATGCACTAAATAAAACCATGAGACAAACTTCAGAGATGGAAAATCTCTGCTAGATCACTTAGTCCATCCCAATGCCAGTTCAGGATTGTTTCCTTCTTTCCTAGTGTTTTGTCAAACCTACTTTTAAATATGCTGTGCGTTCCAAGTAATGAGATTTCCACTACTTTCCCCTGGGAAATACATTTATATAACAACTTTCTTCCCCAAGGATCCCAAAGTGTTTTATAAAAATATACATACAAATCACTTCCCCACCGGAGTACAATCACTTATGAGGTATAGGGTGGCAGCCAGGAGGGAAATGATACACAGTGCTCTGCAAATTTATAGCAGGAGGGAAATTCCTGCCCAAGGACAGAGGGGCAAAGCTTTATACTTATGACAAGTGCCAGGAACTTGTAGACGGCCACAGACAGCACATAGAAGCATAGTTTCAACCTACACATGCAGAAATGAGCTCCAGTAGATCAAAAGGCAAAGGCTATTTTGGACAGAATGTGAACGCGTGGTCCCAAAGACCTGGGCTATCAACATATATATTATCCTGGTATGAATGCCAGAACAAGCACTTTTGTTGCCAGGTTGGAAGGGCCCTTAAGCAGCCTGGTCCAGTGGGAGGTGTCCCTGCCCATGGCAGGGGTGCTGGACCTGGATGATCTTTAAGGCTCCTTCCAACCCAAACCATTCTATGATTCTATGATTTCCAAACCAGCAACTGGCTTGAGGACTGTGTTCTGGAGCACTCCATCCAAACATACACTGATGCTGATGTTGGAGAGTCTGTCCCTAAATCCTTGGTCTCTCCTAAGTAGCCCAAGTACTCTAGCTGCTCTTCTCCCCTGTAGCCTCCATGTGTCGTTTACTTAGTGCTCATTATTGGCAAAACAAAGCCCATCCAAAGCTCCCACCCATGGGCAGCCAGGGGAGGAATGGGGAACAGTAATCCAGGAGGAAGAGAAGATGGTTTAGTGCTGGCAGATCACTGTATTTGGGCCTGAATGCCATTGTCTGTTAGAAGCAGGGAATTATAAGGGCTAGGAAGCAAATAATACTAGAAACAACATCATCTTTGGAAACTTAACAGCTTCCAAGTTCACTCCCTTGGGTGGAGTTCAGGGATTTTCAGTGCAGATGGTTTGTAGGCAGAGGCTAAGGGCAATGGAAGGGTCAAATCTCATTCTCAGCATTGTTCCAGCAACTTTTGTTCATCTTAGGGGGAGAATGAGGGAAACAGGACAGCCTATGTTCCGAATCTTCCTTCTGTTCAGTTTTGGGTACCACAATTGTTTTCAGATCTCCAGTTTTGTTGCTCATTGCCAGTGCTCAGCCAGGAACTCATCTTACATATGGGACCATCAGTGATATGTAAAAGTGGTGTCTTCCTCTCAATATCAAGGCCAGGCCAAGCTTCTCAGATCTTCTCCACCTGGAAGCACACATTGATAAGACTGGACTAATACATTCGGAAATAAACTGCATTAGATGTAGATCTGGATCACAGTGACCAAGTTTATTTGTAGGACAGATGAACAAAGAAAGTATTTTCCACCTCACCTAAAAAAGGCTCATTTTCTGCGTTCTCCCAGTGGGACACTTTATCAAGCTATTTGCTCTCAATCAAATAATTAACACTGCAAAGTCTTCTGCCCTGCTCCACACATGTTATTAACATGAAAACCTGGCTTGCCTGCAGTGCATAAACCCTCCCATTCGCCCAGCCTGTAGTACAATGCGTCGAGGGTAACCATGGCGTATATGCCATCTACCCTGGCCTTCAGAAACCACCAAAGAGATGTGTCCTTCCTCTCTCTTCACCAATGAGCACATTACTTGAAATCAAAATGCAGAAACGAGGTCTTATCCCAGAGAGAGAATGCATTAATGCTCCCTTGTTAACGAATCACTGTCGCCATTTGACTCTCCATTGTGCCAGCAGCTGTACAGGCAGTGACAAGCCATTTGATCCAGTGTTACTGAGAGCCTTTGTGCAGAGGCAAGTCTTTGATCCTTCCAGTGTTGAAGGAACATAGATGTGATTTCTGAGGGTTTTGCATAAGTTTCAAGCTTCTGAGATTATGGAGACACAGCACAGTTCCTCAATGTCTACGTCTGTTGCCAAGATGGCATTGATAACGGGTGTATTAGCAATGCAAAGATGGAGAGATGAGCCATTTTCCTGGGGATTAGCTCAGCTCTTCCAAGTTGTGTTCTAAACAAGGAGCTGATGTTGTCAGATAAAAATGAGCATGGAACATTACTGAAAAGCAAAACATATTCTCTCCAAAACCCAGGTATCACGATGTGGTTCTGCATTTACACCCAACATTTTGCAGCTCTGTAGCTTTGTCCCCTTAACTTTACTCACACGCAAGCAGATGCTGTGGTCACAGGGAGTCAGAGGGGACCAATTCTGGATTGGACTAACTCAAGACAATGTAAGAGTATTGCGAGCACATGGTGCAAGCACACCTGAGCAGCAGGGAAGGCAGTGAGTGCTCCAACAGCAGAAAGGAGATAATTTTTCTGAAGGCACTGGATTACACCATTTTTAATCCTGTGAAGCAACGATACCTACATTTTAAACTCAGTTACAAAAAAAGATATCCAAGTAGACATGCAGCTGCTGGAAAAGGTGTAGCTTTGGCATGAGAACAACATCAGCTGTGATAAATTCAGGGTGCTATCAAGTTGTAAGCTATGAGTGCTCTATTTCAAGAGTTAGAAAGCCTCCAATGTGATAAAGCCAAGCAATATTATTGTCCATAAGAGGAGTCACGCAAATGCTCACACCCTCCAGTTTTCTTTTTTTACATAGTTTTGGTCCCAAAGATCCTCCATCACGTGTATGCTAAGAAGCTGCCCAGCAGATGTTACACCAACTCAGGAGCCTGAGAGCCCATTCCCCAACCGCTCCTCACAGCTAAATAATCAGTGCCAAAGCGGCAGACCGAAGGCCTGCCAGAAATCAGATACCCACACCTTTTTTCTTATAAAGATTTGGAAGCCAGGAGAACTATTGCTGGCAGTGGATGATGATACACTTACAAACTATGCGCTACGCCTCCTTGTACACAGCACGAATATCATGTGAGCCCATCGTGGTTATTTATGCCATTAAATTAAAGAGAAGTGATGAAGTGTGCTGTGGAGGACTCTAAGCTATGCAAACAATTATAGGGTTCCAACTGAACACATTCATATCTCACACTGTTGCAATGAATATTTTATTTTAAAAAAATTAAATTTGGTGGCAATTACATTTCCCGAATGCAGAAAATCACGGCTCTTAGCTAAAAAAATAACCACCCTCAAAATTTACCAATCAATGAAACAGAAAAAGAAGGCAACCCACCCAACTGATCAAAGCTCCTCTTCTAGTGCTTAATTTATAGGGCTTATATCTGCTTCCATGAAGAGCAATATTTTCTGGATAAAGTGCTAAACGTAAGTGGAAATCAGTTCATGTCACTTGGAGAACGCACAGCTAAAGAACAGCAAAGAGGATTCAGTCTTCAGTCAACTTGAACTTCATTAATGGTGGGCTAAGGGATGCTGAATGGTTCATCACATTATTTAGTTATTTGTTTAGGAATTTCACAGCAGATGCCTGCATGCAGGAGCTGGTAGGAGGCAGGAAATTTTTGCTACTTCACCAATATTTTATTTTATCAGACAATATCACTGCTTTATGTGATTTGAACCCCCATGGCCTTCCATACCACAAACAGCAATAGCAAACTTCACTCTAGTGCCTGCCAAATTAAACCACGACTCCTTGCAAGCCTCTGAATAGCTCCTGTGAAGCGTAATGCTCATAAACACCTTCCTGCAATTCAGAGAGATCTCTTTAATAAATTAACAAAGCTGTCACAGAAGTATAAATGGGAAATCATTCTTTAAAATAGAACCATTTAAGATCACACAATTTCAGAAGCCTTTTGCAACATTTCATAATTCCTTGAGGCCACTGCGGGTCTCCTTTACACTTGCGACGATGCCCCTTTCAATTTGCATTTAAAAGACAGTAAATTGCAGGGTTCATAAACATTTTTATAGTGATTTATTGAAGAGGAGAATGTCACTCCTGTTCTTCACACTTTAGCAGTCCTGGGAATCGGCTGCAGGGCTGTATGTGTAATCTTGCTTTACCCATAAACTATACAAGAACAAGCCAGTTCTGATACCTATTATTTATTTATTTATTTCTTGCTTAAAAAGACATTTGTGGCACTATTTTACATCTATATTTATCTTTCAGTTATAAGATGACCCATTTTATTCAGCCTTTAAGTTATAACCAGGTTTCCACAATTTACAAAGTACTTGGTTTGCAAATTAGAACTGCTCAGAGACAGGATTGCATTATGCCAACGAACAAAGGATTCTTTCTCCTCTCTTTTTAATAACACACACCAAATCCACAGACTATTGGATTTATTATCACCACTAGATAACTTTACCACACAGGAATGTACTGAGCTTTTTTATTATTATTATTATTTAAAACCCAAACCACAGAACTGTGCTGTAAAACTTTAGCTGAAGAATATCCTAAAGGTTCTGCTTCGTCAAAGACAAAAGCAGGGTAAATGCTCATTGCAGTTGGGCCTCTGACACTCACATCCTCCTTCACAGGCAGCAAAGTCACAAAAGAAGGTAAACAGTGCCAAGAAGTGTTGTTTATAAGGGCACTGTGATCTTTCCTGCATCCCAGCGGAGCTTTACCAGGGGGAATCTAGAAACCTCCCTGCACAAATAGTGTAGGGAAAAAAAAAAGCAAAAAAAAAAAAAAAAAAAAGCGCCTGCACCTCATTTGCCCTTCCAGTGACCAGGAGGGAGTATTTCTTTCTACTTTTTTCACATTACAATAATGGCTTCACAGCTCTTGAAAAGAGCCCTAGTGCAACAGCAAATGGTGCATGACATGCCGAAGCCCTGGTCTTTGTCGCAACAGCTCCGCTCCAAAGAAAGTCCTTCCTTGCCTTCTTTTCCTTGCCATTAACTGTGATGAAATGAGTTTTTCCCCCTTTTGATTCCACCCCCCGCTGTCTATTACAGTCTGACCTGATTGCACTTATGCACAGATTATTTCATAGAGACATCCTTTTATTCAGGTTTGCGAGTTCATGCCTGCAAGGTTATCTGTTCACAAAGCAACACCTCACTCCTCGTATTCATTTTTGTTGAAATCTGATCTCATTGATAAGAACAAGACCATTCGCATTGCATTTGTCAGATAAGTAGCTCCATGCCAGAGTAATAATTTTTTTTGTGACTATTGTCAGGGCTCCAGTTAAAATACATCAACCGATAAAAATGCAAGTATTGTAAAAATAACCTTGCATCAAAAGTGTTGGCCCTTCATTTTTTCCAAGGCACATTATGTCCTTTTCCTTAATAACAATTTATTATAGGCAGAGCGTGCCCTCTTTTTCACAAGAATTATTTTTAAGAATTAAACATTCCTATTCCAGTGCTGCTGTTGCTAACGCTGAGCTTGAAAGGGAATAAGAAAGTAGAGGATCAATGTTCCACTGATTGGTTGAATCAGGTTTTGATTAATTTTAATCAAACGGTGTACTCAGTTCTGATATGCGACTCTTCCCAGCCATAATAAACAGATGAATCGCATCACTCGAACGCTCCAAGATGCAGCACGAGGAGGAAACGGTCAGAGCTGCAGTTTAGCATATGTGATCCAACATTAACGAGACTTCGAGATCCTTACTAAAGTGATTATCTTCAAGTTTTTGGGGAAGAGAAAGCCTGCCCCAGTGCAGCCGAGCTAAAATGGGAGGTGCGGCAGAAGAAGCAAACTCACAGGGAATCAGACCCGCAGACACAGAGGTCAAAGCCGAGGGAAGGGCAATGCAAGCAGCGTTGACAGGAGCCTGGCTTTCTGCAACCCCTTGTCACAGAAAGGCACAAAGGCACAAGTGCACCTTCTCACCTGGAGAGTGGGGCAATGTTTTATGTAAATATCAGCAAAGGTGAGTGCGAGAAGCATCGCTTCTCCCTTTTATCCCTTCCTCCCCACCACCTTCCCCTGCCCGTGGCAGCCGCACAAAGGAGCTGGTGACGGAGTGGGAGCCGGGAGAGGCATTGAGCAGCCAGGGCCCTGTCTCGGTCTCAGCGCGAGGCTGCCGTACACCCGGGCCTGCAGCTGATAACGCTGTAATAGTCCTCCTTTGAGGACTGGGGCTCCTGTGTGCTGATTACTCATTTATCACACCTGGCAGCCCTGCTGAACTATAATTACTCTTCTCTTATCCTGCTGCACTGTCATGTCCGAGAGGAGAAGAGAGGCAAAGGCTCCTGCTAATGACACATTACCCTCTTGACAAGCACTTGAAGGTTTTATTGTAAATATTCAAGATATAAAACATCTGAGATTCCCCTTTTTAATTATAAAAAGCAATTTTCCGTGCCTCCCATTTGCCCCCTCCACTGCCACCAATAGTAAAGTTTAGGCGCTGTTATCCTCCGCTTCCAGCAAACAAACCCAGTTGCCTTTGTCGCGTTAACTCATTGCTAGGAGGTAACTCTGGTATCTGTGAAATTATCAAATGTAATGCCTGGAAAATGTGTCATTTGAACACACATCACTCTCTACAAAAGTCACATTTCTGCCCTAAAAGAAGGGGAAAATGTGCATTTATATTAAAAAATTAGGAAGAGGGGGAGGACAGAAAAATCACGGGCAAATGGTTGGCGAGTGAGCCAGTCATTGGGTGGCTCCAGGGAGATGTGGCTCTTACTGAAAGGTCTTTCATAAACTAAAAATTAAAGATATGTGAGTTACTGTGGTAAATCCAGCCTATTTGTGGGTCTCCAGACACAGGACTATGAACCCGAAGACTTATTTCCCCCCCCTGCTCTCGCTATGAGTTGTGAGTTGTAGAGGTTACGGAGGCTGTGAGACTCCCCAAAGAGTAGGAGATCCTAAATACTGCTGTGCGATGAGAAGGACTACAAACCTGAAAGAATCTTTCGTCCGAGAGCCTGTTAATACTCCAGCTCCTATACTTATAATACTGAGCTCTATTTTCTCAAGGTGGGAGCACACAGGACCCAAGGGAATGGCAGGAAGATGTGCCAGGGGAGGATTAGGTTTCACATTAGGAAGAGGTCCTTCACCCAGAGGGTGGTGGAGCACTGGAACAGCTCCCCAGGGCAGCAGTCACAGCTCCGAGCCTGACAATATTCCAGAAGCATTTGGCCAACAATCTCAGCCACACGGTGTGAATGTTGGAGGTGTCCTGTGCAGGAAAAGGGGTTGGACTCCATGATCCTTGTTGGTCCCTTCCAACTTAAGACATTCTATGATTCATACAGAGACATGTTTCTTGAGCAATCCTGAGCCTCTTCCACTTAGCTTTTCCCTTTGTGTAACATGAGTTTGGAGTAAGGACACTGGCTGTCCTTCCCTCACATTCACCAGCAGTGGGGCGGGGGGACCAACATAAAATTCCAGAAAAGCCTAGCAGCCAAATATCTAATATGTTTAAAAGCGCCAGAGAAAAATGTAATCTAAATATATAATTGACAGAGAAGAGCACCTTGGAACAAGAGCAGTAAAAGCACAGATCTGCTACCTAAACCTTGACAAATGCACTTGCTCTGGTTCACCTCCATTTTGCCGATGGGGTGGAATCACTGGACCCCAATCTTTCAACAGAATTCTGTATGTGAAGACCTGGCTTTAGATGCTCTTCTACTTGCTTACATGATTTTTGTATATACTACAATTATAAAGCTCGTAATGCTACTGTAATATTTTGAACGAGTCAGACTCATTCCAAGGAGTCTGCAATATTACAGAGAAATGTGAAATAAACTCACAAAACCAGAAAACTGTTGCCCTTTTTTGAATACTAAAACTAAAAACTGGTAGCAGAATCAGTGTTTGGATCCATATGAGGTTAGGGACAATTTAGGATTAGCTGTAAGGCTAATGGTCAAAAATTTTACAAGATTCCCAGCAATTTTAAGTTCCAAACGAGAATGACAACATGAGAGCAGATCTTCAGAGTAACCATGGGTTTCAAATTTGGGAGCTTCGGGGTTTTAAATCTCAACCAGCGTCAAAATGTTTGTGGCTAATTCAAGCCCTTCAAACTTGGAAGTCCTTCTGCCATGATCTGTGAGAGAAATACATTGATACCTGGTTTCAGATTGAAGTATTCATTTCATGTTTAATATACATCGCTTCCTGCTACAGTACTAAAAATATAGTTATCCAACGACACAACTGTATTTGACAAGTTTAAAATTGCAATTTGCTCATTGCCTATACCCATATTCATAGAATGGTTTGGGTTGGAAGGGATCTTAAAGACCATCCATTGCCATGAGGAGGGACACCTTTCCCTCGATCAAGTTCCTCAAAGCTCCATCCAATCTGGCCTTGAACACCTCCAGGGATGGGGCAGCCACAACCTCCCTGGGCAACCAGTTGTGCTCTAGATAACAAATACAGCACTGCTCCTGGAAATCTTGGAACTTGCATAATCTACACTTTTTCGCTCAAGCACCTTGATACCCAGGCTGATTTCACTTGCAGCTGAAAACCAGAGAGCGAAAAAAGCTGTAGAAAAAAAAATTTCTGACACCCACAAGTGCATCTACGACAGAAAACAGCAGTGCATAACAACAAGGAGTCTGAAAGCATTTCAGAGAGATCTGGCTGAAGGAGGGCTCTTTGCAAATGGAATCCATGGTGCTCATGTTCCAAACCTTTGTATCATACATCTGAGTACCTGCAGTCATAGAATCATGGAATGGGTTGGGTTGGAAGGGACCTCAAAGCCCATCCAGTCCCACCCCTGACATGGGCAGGGACACCTCCTACCGGATCAGGTTCCTCAAAGCCCCATCCAACCTGGCCTTGAACCCCTCCAGGGATGGGGCAGCCACCACTGCTCTGGGCAGCCTGAGTCAGGACCTCCTCAACCTCACAGCAAAACATTTCTCCCTAAGATCTCATCTCAATCTCCCCTCTTTCAGCCTAAAGCTGCTCTTCCTCATCCTATCCCTGCACTGCCCGATCAAGAGCTCCTCCCCAGCTTTCCTGGAGCCCCTTTCGATACTGGAAGGACTGTACAGTTCGCTACAGACTTTGCTTATTTACTTATTTTTTCCTGAATTCTAAGACTTTCCTGCAGTGGGAGGAAAGATGATGTGACAGACACAGAAACCATCCATCAGAGACTGGTGCTTTAGGTTCTTGGCTAGTTTGCTTAACAAGTGTAATGGCTCTGATGGCCACCTTGACAACCCTAGACATGTGTTCCCTGTCAGGAGCAAAGTAACACATCGGCGGTGGCCGTGCAGCAGTAGTACATTGCACAGTGCTGTGGAAATTGCAAACATTTAATGAACATAAACATCCTGCCAAATTGACATACACGAGGACAGAAAATAGCAGTAATAAAAGTCACTGAGACTCGCACAGAACAACTCAAGGCTGCACTTGGAGCCTGCACACGATTTAAAAAGTGGATACAGTGACTATTTTCTGGCCAATCTTGTGAATTTGTATATACCACTCTCTGTCATGTAAAGTACTTTGAGATAATTAGATAAAAGTTATTCAGGGCTCCGAGAGGTGAATGATTCAAATCAGTGTTAGGCTGCACGGTGGCTGCTGGGGGGTTCAGCAACCGCAGCACTGTGGTTCTGACTTTGGGGTGAAACAGTCATTAGTATTTCACATGCTCTCACCAGAAGAAATTGCAGCAGTCAGGCTTAAAATGACCATTTTCTCCATCTTTTCACAATGATTTTAGGTTCCTAGAGTGAAATATTAACAATCTTGCTGAACCAGAATTATTCCACTTCTCTCGCTTGCTGCCTGCTTCTGTCAGAAAGCCACGGAGCATACAATTGCAGCGCACAGCTAACCAGATAATTGATAACTCCCTCCTCTATTCACGGTGGGAATCTGTCAGTTAAAGTCTAAAGACACATACGCACACGCACACTATGAAAATGAACTTACATAAGTCTTCCTGTGAACTGAATGCAGCCAACATTTTGATGTTTAATTGGCTGGGTCCGGTTTACCAGCGCACACATGTATTCCGGCAGCAGCGTACTGTACTCTGGCTCCTTCTGACAGATCTATTTAGTTGAAAGGAGGTGTATTTTCCCGAGGTAATTGCTCAGAATCAGGCTTCCAAAGTCAAACTGATTCAAACTTTGCTTATTCGCTCTTTGCAGACTCACGAGCAGGACTATTTGAAAGCAAATGAAAAATCCATAGATCAATGTACGGAGACTTTCCTACACATTGCCACAGAGGGAGTCTATTTCAAATAGGGCTGGTTGTCAGCGGCAGTTACTGCCAGCATCTTTTTAAATATACATCTTTCAGAGTAATACAGGTCTTTGAGATAATGAAAGATTTGCAACTACTATATTATCCACCAAGAAGAAATACATACACTTGAGTTGGGCACGCTCCCACGCATAGGAATGTTCTTGCTAAGTATGAGGGAAAACTAATTGACAGTTACTCAACTATTTGTGAATATTTTTTCCTAGACTTATTCCTCTAATTAACGGGGTATGTCTGATAGAGCACAATTTTTAGAGACTGTTTTTTCACGTGGGCTTAGTGACTGGAAGTGAAAGCATTTGGAAATCACTTCCCATACCTGTCATGGAATACACAGCCCTAAATTACTCATTTTGCCCCTCTGGGTCCAAGTCAACAATTTCAAAAGGCCTTAGGCTGTCTCATCACACATACACCACAGGCTACAGGTGAAACTCATGTTTGAAGTCTCTACATAGCAGACTGGGTTCTAGGAATTGCCTGAAGTCTGGCGTGAATTTTACCAATTTAAACAATCAGGACATATTCAGCTTTCTTCTCTCCCCAGAAGAAAATAAAGTAATAATGGTCTTTTCCAAGTGATGATCCAAACCCACGTTGGTAAAGAGTTGACCTTAGAAGTCTTTAGCACTCAAGCGACAGAAGGAACAATGCTGGCTTATAAAAAAACCTTCATTTCAGTCTAAAACTTTCTTCTATGGTGAACTGAATGGTGGAGCTAACAGCCATGAGCACCTTTATTAGCACTGGTCAGCATGGGCTTGCACTCCTACATCTCATTGCCCGTTGGTGCCACAACATCCCCGAGCAGCTTCCTCCCCCCGCTGGAGCGCACACCTGCTGGACTGAGAATACTTTTTACAACCGGCAATTTTTAGAGGTGGTTAAACTCGGGCAGAGAACATCTTCAGCTATGACAGGGAAAGAGAATGCTCACAGCCACTTCCTCACCCCTCGGGTTACACTCCCTCATGGCCTCTTGGTTGTCGATGTTGCTGTCAAATTTTCCTACCATGCCCTATCAACCCCTGGACTTTCTTGTCTTTATTCATCCAGGATTTTAAAACAATGACACTGTGACACATCTGGAGTGAGAGCACCCTGACTACGAGGAAGAATTAAAGCACTTCTTTCTGTCACCATTCCCAGTGTCCCTCCAAGCTCTTCATTTGCAAAGATGATAATTATACGAAAGACTGACTGGCACTTGCAGCTCGTGGCATGAGCCTTCATCTCCTGGAACACAATGCACTTCAAAACCTACAGCGCCTGCTTGCACTTCAGTATTTTCCCCATTTATTTAATTTTTTTTCCTCTTCTGAAAATATAAGCTAATGAAAAAATATTTTTACAAGTTATTACTACACATTAATGATAAAACTAGCGAGCATTAGTTCCAGAAGGGCACATTTTCAGTAATGATGAAAAAGGGCATATAAACTACCACTGCAGAGCTTCCCGGGTCCATTTCTGGGCCAACCGTGATTAAATTAACTACAAAAAGACACTTGACCTCACCAGCGTAACACTTGACTGAACTTGGGAGTCATGTAGGAATCTTACCGCAAAGCAGGATGTTAAACAAACCTGTCTTATTACAGTGACCACGTTTATGCGTATTATTTAATACAGTGGGGTGCTTAGTACCTTGTTAATGTTTCAACAAATCAAAATAAATTGTGCCTTCATCTCCATCTACAGCTCTGCTAATAAACTGGAGTTTTTTCAAAATCCATGGCCTTGAAAAAATAAACTCTCAGCCTTTCCACAGAGATTGTTTTCAAGAAGGCATAGCATGTTGTAGAGACTCCAGCCATTATTCAGTTAACATATATATCATTTCACTCATCAGATGCTCATATTTCACCATCTGATCTGGAAGTTGGTTATTCAATTAACTATTTTATTCCTATATATTTCAGTGCATTTTACTGAATTCAATAAACTACTCTATCAATTCATTTTGTTAGCAGGCTTGTTTCTTCATTGGGCTTAATTTAATTTGATTTCACTGTAACAGCTGACGTACGGGGATATTAAAAAACTAGGGTACTTCTGCATGAAACCAACTTCTCGGAAATAGGATAAAGACATTCAGAAAACTATGCTTGCTGCTGATTTTTTTTTTGCCTCTAAAAAAACAAAGCTACTTGAAAGAAGAAAGTTAAGAGTAAGTTAATTGCTTAACAAACCATAAAAAAAACATAGAAAAGAACAAAAAAGAGAATAGAGACATTAAAACTAGTGAAAATTCAGGACTATTTTTAATAATTGGAGTTCTTAGGGCATAAGAATTGTAGATCAGTTTAAAAGCATGAGTAATGTTTTGAACTTTACGGGGAAAAAAAAAATCTGTGTTAATCCTTTCCTCCCCTGAAAAGATGGTCTCCCCTTATAAGACCCCATGCCCCCCATCACATTTTCCAAACTACAGAAATGAACAGTGTTGAAAACTTTCATTTATGGAGGAAAAGGCTCAGAAAAATATGAAAAGCCAACACCCCTATCCCAGAAACATGGCCATCATTGCCGTATCCTTGTGAGACTGTAGGATAATAAAAACTCATTGGGTTTTGTTTATCCGATGATACAAGTTATGAACGGTTTAAAGGAGCAGCATTTACACCAGACAGGTTATTTTTGTAGGCTAATTTTTCACAGCCACTTTTGCATTGAAACCTCTGGGCTTCATGAAGATGATATTTCTAGAACAATTCTATTTTTCTTTTTTTTATCACCTTAGTAGTCTTTTCCCAGCTGTATCCACAGGGGAATGGAAATACCCAATTGCAAACATGACAGCGCTGACTTCTGCAAAGTAGCTTAATTACTCATTACGAGATTCCATCAACAGAAGCTCCGGTCTGTGGTTTTGTAATAAGTGCTGTTATCTTTCCTTGGATTTTCATTCCTTCACAAAGAGGGATATGGCAGTGTTTTCCACAGCCACATTTTATACAGAGAGGAATGAGAGAATTTTAATGCATGAATTTGATGTCATTAACAATGCTGACAGCTGTTTAATCCCAGAGGAAACAACAGCTGAGTCCCAACTGCACCAACAAAAAAATAAAAGTAAAATAAAATAAATTAACCCTTAATGCATCACGCCCAAGGTACGCTGTGAATCAAATGCTTCATTCCCTTCCAACAGTTTTCGCCAATTGTTTCGTTGCAGAATTAGTAACCTGCAGTGATGAAAAAGTGAAAGCTACTCCACGCCGGCTGCTCGACTTCAGTTCAAAGAACAGATTTATTAAATGGTCCTCTTACAAATTTCCCATTAATTAAAATTAAATCCCTCCCCAGCCATCGCCCAACAAATAATAATAATAATATAAAGCATAAGGGTGTGCGAGCCTAACTTCTGAAAAATAATGTAGATTAATCCAAAAGGGATAGTGTAAAAATACATTTAAAATGGATCCTGCAGCTGAAATAGCAAATACAACATGGGATATGCTGCCACTCTATTACCATTTAATTTAAAATGGAACATTTAGATACGAGCCGATGACAGCAAATTTGCTTTTGTTCTGTTCCCCACACACACACATACACACTGCAAGGACTTTTTAAGGGTATAGAGTGAAAAGGAGCATTTATAACATGTATATTTAGAATATGTACAAGGACCTCTCCTTTCATCCCTCTGGTTTTTCATTGGCTATGTTGCCATCTCCCAGGTACATATTTTTTTGAGTTTTGCCCCTGATTTTACTGTTACAGACACAAGTGAGAGCTGATTAAGACATATCTTTACAATCTGCTGTAACGGATAAAGCTTGATAAGCCCTGTGTTGGGAAGGTTCCCATTCACTTCAGACACTCGACTTTAAACAGATGTCTACAGTATTCATGGTATAAACAGCAACATTATATGAATTTACATCTCACTCTTTGTCTGACCATCCTCCCTTTAACAGCACCTGCTTCCCTTCAGCCGGGAGAGGGGCTCGCCTGGGATACAGCTGCCCCTCTCCTCCCACACCTGATCCCTGATCCCAGGGAGGGCTCCAGGGGACTGGGATGTCCGTGTGTGACAGCGCGAGTTGGATGAGCTTTGGGAAGCGGGAGGAGCGGCGTGTCAGCAGGCTGATGAACTTGAATCCTGGCATCATGAAGAATACAAAGGTCTCCCTATTCAACTGAATGAGATGGCTTCGGGCGCAGAAAATGTGCTACTCAAATACTTCCTAACAAGACATGTGCAGTCGTATTTTCTTGCAGTTAATACGGCAGAGGGTGAGGGGAAAACAGATTTTTTACCTTTTGATGTTCGGAAACAGTTCATTCTCAATAGGGGAATATTATGTGACAAATGTGCCAGACTTCTTTTTTTTGTGGTAATATTGCTCTTTGTAAATGGCACACATCCAACCCAATTGAATGTAATAAAATGAAACAATCTGTGCCATCTTCAATGGGTTTAATCTATACCATGTTAATGAATCCTTAAACAGACGTGCATGATGTTTGCCTGAAATACATGTAGTTATACTGTGCTCGCTATACTTGTCAGCTTGGAAATAATTTCTGCTTGAGAGACCACCTGCTATAATCATCCGATTTAGAACAGCTCATATTTATTTGGAAAAGAGAAATAATAGTTAAATAAAGAAGCGACTTCTCTTACCCAAGCAAGGGCATTAAAATGGTCTGGATCCCCTCTGCACACTCAGGGATTTTTTTTCTTCCACCTCTTATTTTTTGCCTTTTCCTTTTTTTCCCTTTGCACCAGCTGCTTCAACAAATTTCCAGCACCCTTGTACTAACACAGCAATAGGCAAATTCTGCCTCCCATTTCCTTTCTCATGAACTAAAACATTACAGCTGAAAAGATGAAGTGAGTTATGGTACAGGTTTCAGACCGTATGCAATATGGGTTTCATTACACACTATCATATAATTTTAAGTTATTAAATATGCCAGAAAAGCATACTTGTACTTGATGAAACACTCAAATACTAAGCATGAGGTATATTATTTTGTTCTATTTAGACTGTGAAAATGGAACAAAGAAATATAATGTTTCTACTCCCTGGCATCTATTTGCTGCAAAGACAGAGTAAATTAGATCAGGTTTTCCTAAAAGACATCTAAAATAAACCAGATTTTTCTGGGAAATGTTATTAGCAAAAACACTACTTTTCACCCATAAGAGAATAAAATAATCAATCAATAAGCTTGTGAGAAAATGTATGAACACCAGGCTACAATGTATAAAAGGACACATAAGGAATGTTCAGCCACATAAAAACAAAGTCAACAAATCGCCCCCCTATCTGTGGCACTTGGAGTGCATGACTTATCTAACTGAATGCGAATATTCAAGTTAAATTTGAATTTCTACAATTTTCTGGTTTAGTAACACAAGTTCACCACCATGCACAGAAATTAATAAACACAATTTTCACTCTTAAAACAATAACATATAAAAGACAGAGAGGAAGAGCGAGGGGGGAAATTCACACACCTTGGTGTGCTCATCTGGATTATAGACTTTAGAAAGTGAATGCTACTGATGCACAATAAGACATTCTCTTTTTCATAAATAAGCATATCTAAAGCACATACACGAAATGTAATATGCAGAGAATATGCTTGTGATTTTTCTTAGTTTTACTATGTACCAGAATCTCATAATGTGCAAAAAATTGCCTAAATCTAAGCTAGTTTGAACACGATTGGATAAAATTAAGTTTTGCACTGCTGATGGTCCTGTGACTGTAACTGGCCACCAAAACCCAGAGATGTATTGTTTTTCTTGCTGCCTCAAACTGCTTCACACCAGATTATCTTAAGAAACCACACAGAAATATCAGCTGTGTTACTGCTAAGTGGCATTTCTGATAGAGCACATCCGTGGAGCTGGACCTCAGAGACTTTGCTAATTTGTTTCCTGGTGTAATTCCAAGTGTTGGTCTTGAGCTGAGAAATGCTTTGTTGTGTTTTCTGTGGTGGTTTTTACATAATTCTTCTCTGTGCGTTCAAGAGTGGAAGCTGAGACTATTGAACGCTCAAGCTGACAACGCGTCCATTTGCATGACTGGGAGTAAGGTTCTTTTCACTACAGAAACTCTTCCTTTCCCCATACTACATCTTATTTCTCACAGAGGTAAACTCAAATCTAAACCCATGCTTCCACTGAGTGCACAATGAAAAGATAAAGAGCATCTGTAGAGCCACCAAGTGACTACTGTGGATCATCACAGCCCTAAAGACATTCCTGTGATGTTGAATTCCTTGCTAAGGTGTTGTAGACCATAAAACATAGGGGGGTTATTTTCACTATTTCAAAGTTTGAGAAGAAATCTTGAATTAAAAGACTAAAGTCAATTAATTTATGGTGACATATAGAAACTAAAGGAAAATTGCTTATATTGTGCAGTTCTAACATAAAGCCGCTCAGATACTTTCCTAAATCTCTCAAACGCTAAGCAATGCCACAGAAATCTCCTATGATGCAGTTTTTGTAGACTTCCATAATCTTATCATCCAGACAGGATTAAAAGTAATCAGATGATTTTTTTCTGCTGTTGTAGTTGTTGCATTTTTACATTTCTCATACCACGGTGGTGCAAACTAAACAGCAAAATTGCATAAACGTAATAACATGAAGAAGCCTTTTCAACATCACCAGTTGAGTATATGCTTTTAAAAATGTTGTTCCTATCAAATGCAAAGCAGCTTTCCATTCCTTCCCAAGCAACAGTGATTGCTCACGCTCACTGTTCCCTTCTGTGTTCCCCAGTTTTGCTAACCACCAGTAAATTCAGCAGAGTTGAATCTCATTTCAGGAATTATTTGAGATATCAGAGATTATTTCTGGTCAGGAATGACAGAAAGCACACGGTACAAACATTTCTGCATCAGTAATGGAATATTTTACGAGGAATAATTCATATTATTTTAAACAGGAAAAAAAAAAACCCTCCTAGGATTTTGATAAGAACGAACTAGAAGACAGAATACTGGCAATGATGGAAGTTCAGGCTGTCAGCAGAGCTCACAAAAAGGGACTGTCAAATACCTCTCTCTCCCAAATATGTTACAACCCAGTAAGCTTTGTGTAAAGTTCCCTCTGAGACAAAAACTAAAATGACATCAAATTATAATGCAACCTGTTCTAGAAACTAAAGTCAATCGACTTTCAATCCGTGGATACAAACACCCATCCAAGTCCCACTCATTTAAAGGGTGGTCTACTTAAGGAATTATTCCCATGGCTGTGTTAAGCCTTGCTCAGCTCACTATAACACTGTGCAAAGGAATGATAGCCTGCAAAAGCACGGTAAACTGGTGGGTGCTCTAGTTTCTATCAAAATGTAGTTTTAATTTATTTCAGAATCATAAAACCTTCCCATAGAGCGTGCTTTGAAACTGCAAATTAAATCTAGAGGTTCTATGAACTGTATCTGTTTTTACTGGAAGCATATATCTATGGGGGTTCCCACTCCCCTTTTTATCTACTCACACTAGCTAACAATGCAGTGAATTTGCAGTAACAGGCTAAATGTTATTTTGATGACATTATCTGATTAAATTAAAGATGACATTAAAAGGACCATTTTGATAGGAATCAAAACCTCAAAAAGCAGCTGTGGTTGAAAATGCAGTGAGCTGCCCCCAGTCTGAAAAAACTTAAATATTTCACTCAACTAAAGAGTAGTAATGGACTGAAAAAGAAGTCCAGATGATATTTGAATAAATAGGGTCAAAGTTAGGAAGGTTAAAGAGAACATACCCTCGCTGATGATTGGAAACGGTGATCACGTATCAACAGATGAGGAGAAGGCTGACGTACTTAACTTTTTTGCCTCAGTCTTCAACGATAGCCGCTCTCCTCATCCCTTCTGGGTCATGAGACAGCCAGCAAAAGGGGCAAAATCCTGAATCACCAACTTGGTGGTTTTCTATGATGGGGCAACCACAGCAGTGAACATGGGTAAACCAACGGATGTGATCTGTCTCAACTTCTGTAAAGGCTTTGACACAGTCTCCCACAACATTCTTCTCTGTAAATTGCAGAGATATGGATTTGATGGGTGGACGGTACGGTGGATAAGAAACTGTTTGGATGCTTGTATTCAGAGAATAGTGGTCAATGGCTCAAAGTCCAGATGGAGATCTGTGACAAGTGGTGTCCCTCAGGGGTCCATACTGGGACCGGTGCTGTTTAATATCTTCATCAATGATATTGACAGCGAGACTGAGTGCACCCTCAGCAAGTTTGCAGATGACACCAAGCTGAATGGTGTAGTTGCCACACTGGAAGTAGTGGATATCACCGAGAGGGACCTGGCCACACTGGAGAAGTCAGCCTGCGAGAACCTCATGAGGTTCAATAAGGCCAAGTGTAAGGTCCTGCACCTGGATCGGGGCAATACCCGATTTCAGTACACAATGGGACATGATGTGATTGAGAGCAGCCCTGCAGAAAAGGACTTGAGGATTCTGGTTGATGAGAAGCTTGACGTGAACCATCAATGTGTGCTCACAGCCCAGAAGGCCAACCATAACCTGGGCTGCATCAAAAGAAGCGTGGCCAGCGGGGCAAGGGAGGGGATTCTGCACCTCCATTCCCCTCTTGTGAGACCTCATCTGGAGTATTGTGTCCAGTTCTGCAATCCTCAATGTAAGAAGAATGTGGAGCTGTTGGAATGGGTCCAGAGGAGGGCTACAAAGATGATTGCGGGGCTGGAGCACTTTCCATACATAGAGAGGCTGAGAGAGTTGGGCCTCTTCAGCGACTTTCCAGTACCTGAAGGGGGCCTACAGGAAAGCTGGAGAGGGTCTATTCATAAAGGCTTGTGGGGATAGGACAAAGAGGAATGGTTATAAACTGGAGTGGGGCAGATTTAGACTGCACATTAGGTAGAATTGCTTCACCATAAGATTAGCGAGACACTGGCACAGGTTGCCAAGGGGAGCTGAGGATGCCTCATCCCTGGAGGTGTTCAAGGCCAGGTTGGATGGGCCTTGGGCAGCCTGAGCCAGTGGGATGTCCCTGCCCATGACAGGGGAACTAGATGATCTTTAAGATCCCTTCCAACTCTAACTATACTATGATTCTAGGGTGAGTCTTAGAACTACAAAAAGATAATGTTTTAGGGCTTGTGTTTTTCCCAGGGCACAATTTGAATCTATTCACACAAGACTGGTTCACAGCAACACAGATGTGCAGCAAGTGAAACTGAAGACAGAACTTTGAGAACTGAACTAAAATTTGCTGGTACCATGAGAATGAATACCAGAATCATAGAAGGAAATCAAGGGTGGAAGCATCAGCCACCTTCCTTCACACGCAATTTTACCAGGTGGCTAAAATGGTGAGAAATTCACTTCTACCCATACATGATGGAGAATACAGAAGAGAAGAAAGCGAACATGAAGTGAGTTGTAATTACTGGGAGTTTTCTGCTGTGTATTCCTAAAGAAGTTGTAACATAAACCTCTCTTACGAGCAACACGTTCGCATATCTATATAAAGCAGCAGTTGAAAATCCCTCGACTTAAGTGCTCTCAGAGATAGAATCTAAAGAAACACTCCTGAATAACGTGACTGTGTTATGAATTACAGAGCTTCTTGAGAAAACTGATACAAGACTAAAAGCACGGGTCCCATCCTTCTCACCAACAGAACAACACCTTCAGCCACCAGGAGCTGTGACAGCTGTTCCCCACAAACAAATTCTTGGTCCCTGGGAAATGACAGTTTCAGGGCAGACAGCTCTGACATTGCAGCCCAGGCTTGATACCAGCATCGTTCATGGTAAGAGTGCTCTTCATGACCTCAGAGGGGCATCTTTGCACCTTATCAGTCATATGGGCAATGCACCCAAACACAAGCACACATCAGAGACGTCCTATTTGCTCCATGGTCACACTGGCAAAGTCCTGTTAGAGTTGCATCCTGCTCCAAAACGTATTTTGGAGACTTCCCCTCTCACTATAGATATAGCAGCATAGCAACACGAGATTCTTGCTTACTAGAACACACTGAAAATACAATGTAAGAGCACAATGCTTTTTTTTTTTTTAATTCTCACCACTCAAAAAATTTACTTCTCAGGTCATTCAACATTGAAAAGGAATTAGCAGATAGTAAAAAGTTGGGAGAGTGGTGAGGCCCTGGCCCAGGCTGCCCAGAGCAGTGGTGGCTGCCTCATCCCTGGAGGAGTTCAAGGCCAGGTTGAATGGGGCTTGAGCAAACCTGATCCAGTGGGAGGTGTTCCTGACCATGGCAGGGGGTTGGAACTGGACGATCTTTAAGGTCCCTTCCAACCCCAAACTATTCTATGATTCTATGATATCCTGAATTTTAACTTTCATCACAATCTCCATTTTAGATAAGATAAACCCAATCCCACTGACAGTACGTGAGGAGCCAAGGAGGCTGATTGTGGACAACTGTTTGTCAGTAAGCATCATACGGTCAGGTTGTTGGTCAGCACATCAACAGAAACCTCCCAGCTTCTGCAGCACTTGCTAAAAATTCCATTTAAGCCACATTAAGCTCCCAACTAAAAGCTTAAGGAATATTTGTTTACAAGCCAAGAACATGTATACCTTCAAAACACTTCTTAGAAGCCCATAAACTCACAGGCTTGCAGGGACACCTGTGAGAACAACACATTCAAGACACAAGAGAACCAGGGGGAATAAATTGATGATATGATAACCACAATCAGAAATATCATTCCCCATGCTGCCAGTGGAAGGGTGTCTATCAAAAAGCTGCCAAGGGTCACCAGCGGCAGTAGTGAGAGAATGTATTTGTAGTATCTTAAAATACTACTTTAAGATAATTATTTGAAAATATGAATTTTAAGAGGACATTGCTGTACTGTATTCATGGTAATCACATATCCACAAAAAAAAAAAAAAGTGATAAAGCAAAAAGCAGAACAGGTGTTCTTTGACACACATTCATACATGGAGAGCAACCATGGTATGAATGTTGGGGTTGTCCCGTGCAGGAACAGGAGCTGGATTTGATGATTTTGTGGGTTCATTCCAACTCAGGACACTCTATGACTCTATGATTCTTCGATAATTTATAGATCACAAACTTGTAGGGTATGAATTGCTAAGGACATCATAAATTGTACAGGTACTACATAACAACTATTATATCTAAAACTTCTAGTCTTAGACCTTGAAAACCACAGACTTCTGTTTCCAGTTATTTATTGTCAGGGATCTGTTCTTTCTGAATTCAAACATTTGATGCCACGTTTCTCAAATTACTAAAGAGTAAATTTAAGAAATGGCAGCAGTCCCACTCAGTAAATCTAGTCACACACTTTAAAATAGCCCAGCATGGATGGCATAGGTTACACAGATGATATTTGCACATTTGCAAATGGGTATTTTCTGGTACTCAATGAAATAAATAGCATAAAATTTTTATTCCCATCACCGTGATACAGTTTTTGGCAAGGGACAGTTTTTTCCACTAGAATCCTTGGGCATAAAACTCCTCATAAACCTAGCCAGAGTACGAGCCATAGGCAACACTGCCCGATTTCAGTGTCTCTTCTTTAACTGTCACTGATGTATAATTTAGAATTTTAGAGTGGGATAATTTTTGATGACATGAGAAACAAAACTTTTTGGTTAGTTTCCCACAGTTTTTATTGAAGGAGTGAAATAATTTTGGCAGTATTAAAACTAAGCACACTAATGAATTAAAAAAAATGATACAAAGGTAAAACACAGTGTATTCTTTAATCACCGAAGCCAGGCATAACAATTAAATATGAAAAATTTGTTAATCTTTTCATGTTTTTTTTAAGGCATATCATAACTTTCATTTCAAATTCTTAATTTTGCTATTCTTTCTTGGACAGTGAGAACACATCAGAAAAAAAAAAATCAATGTAGTAACTGAATTATTACAATGGTGTTTTGGATCTACTTTGGATCTACTAGGAATATATACAATTAAATGCAGTAGAGTAAAAAATGGCACAGCACTTCTGTCTCCCAGTTCCACATTCACATGGATCCCTCACTCCAGCTCCTAAAGCATGTACTACAGAGGACACTGGGCAGTTCTAAAGAGAGACTGGCGAGCTTTCAGAAAGCGCATCCTCGTTTCATGAAGCAGCCCCATCGTCACAGCCCAGGTCTCTGGGACACATTTAAGAGTCCACAGGTCATGAGCGCATGTCCAGCTCGAAGGGTTACCACGTGCCAACTAAAATGTTGACGTACGGCTGTCAAGAATAGAGCATGCATACAAACTTTTTTATCATAGAATGGTTTGGGCTGGAAGAGACGTTGAAGATCACTCAGTTTCAAGCCTCCTGCCATGGGCAGGGACATCCCACTGGATCAGGTTGCTTTCCATACTCTAAAGTAAGCCACTTCAAACATAATAATCTAACTCCCAAATGATGGTTGACAAAGAAAGGTGAAGTACTGTCATCAGCATAATCCAATGAAAAGTGTTGAAATATGATTCAGAAAATATTGATGTCTATTTTGGGGAAGAATAAGTTCACCTTACTTTGTGATTCAGGAAATAGCTGCACAAGATCGAAGCAAAACATTGTGTTAGGTCTCCGTATGCCACAGACCTTGAAACACACTTTCAGATCAGACCATTAGTAATCACAAACTAAATAAACAGTCTAAGGAATTTTGCAGGGTTAGTACTGAAATGGATTTTCCTTATGCCTGGAAAATCCAACCAAATGTCATGTAAGATTTGGAAAAAAAAAACCCCACATTTTCAAACAAAAGTTGGGATTATCATGAACTGGACAGATGCTTTCAGGAAGAAGTAATCTGACCCAACACTAGGTTATTTATTTAAATCTTTTCTCCACTTACCAAATTAGTTATAACACTTTCATCTGTTGCTGCAACTGCCGTTCCCAACATCTTTACCAGGTCCAACTGGACTATCTCATCATCTGATAACTGACATTCGGGAACCCCAGCCACACTTTGCATAGATAAGAGGTACTCAGCACCCAAGGGGGAAATAGTTGGTCTATATGTTTCTACTGATATTCCCCAAAGGATCTTCCAAAGGTACTTAGTACTGCAGGTCACCCAAACACCTTGCATGTCCTCCAGATGGAGTAAAGCCAGGCTTGGAAAGGGGGATTAGAACAATAGAAATGTGTTCAGCTGTGAAATTAAAAGTAGGACTGCATGACATGCAACATTATGCGTTGAGCTGAGTCAAAAGCAGTAATTAAGCTAAGCTAAAATACGAACATACTTGTAATCAGGACAAATGTGTGGTTTGTGCCCATTGCATTCACTCTTCATAACAAAATGGGTTGGCTATCCACCCCAAAGCACCTCATTACCCTCCCCATGTCCTTAATCCCATCTGCAGTGCCTCCAGTCCCTCCTACATCTTCTAACTCCGCTTTTCCTTGGAGTTCCTATGGAATCACCCCTCTAGATGCCCTTAGCTCCTCTACATTCCTTACTATGTGCTGTCCTGACAGCTGGGCAGGAGACAGCACTTGCTGTGGCCAGCCTGGAGCTACACCTCTGCTGGCCGGCTGGCCAGTACACGTGCCAACTGGCAACCAGCAGCTATTCAGCAGATGTAAAAGCGGATTTTTTTTCTACCCTTCCTGCAGCAAGACTGCTAATTTGAGTCTGTGTCTTCTGCTTACCTGCCAGCGTTCTGTAATGTAGATATTAGATAATTAGATATTAGGAAGGTTGCCCCATCTCTGGAGGTGTTCAAGGCCAGGTTGGATGGGGCTTGGAGCAACTTGATCCAGTGGGAGGTGTCCCTGCCCATGCCAGGGGGTGAGACTGGATGGGCTTTGAGGTGCCTTCCAACCCAAATCATTCTATGATTCTGTGAAACCAGCTCTGGTTCAAAAGGTAGTGGAAGGCAAACTAAAGAATTAGCATGAAAGCACAAAATCATAAAAGCACAGTTGTTAATAAAAAAAGCCCCACTGCAGCAGGTTCCGGGTTGCAGATAGAGTGAAGAAGTGCAGCCAAACACTGTATCGGGCATCTGAAGAAGCATTTGCAATGTAGCTGCTGACAAAAAACACACGTACGCTTACATGTGGATGCACATTTGAACTCATAATAAACCGTTCATCCCAGAAAAATGCAGTGGGTACAGAGTGACCGTGCACAAATGGGAAGACAATAACTGACTGACTTAGGGAATCACTTTTTGTTAGGTGAAACAATCTAACAAACCCCCCAAGCTGAGAGTGTTTCAGTGATGACACCTTTCCTCTGCCACCTTCTGAAAAGCAGCAGCAGGCTCCTTTGACTTCTTGCAGCCTGTCCTCAGTCACAAAACTGTAACCCAAGGAAAAAAGAATATTTACTTGCTAGTATTTTGTCAATGACAGGATTAAATATCCTCCACAAGGTAAATCAACCTGAATTTGGCCAGAGAACAATGCCCTGGAATAACTGAAAGCAGCCTAATGTGTTATTTTGGGACACTTTCTATATACTTCACTTTTATAGATCTGCAATTAGGGTTTCAATTTAGAATACACAGGAAGTAAAAACTGTTATAAATAGTTGATAGGTGAAACATTATTCTTCATCATTCCAAAGGCTGTAGGATATGGGGCAGACCAATTACTACACTGAGCAATGCAAAGTATTACCCGCCGGCTTTATTATAATAACAGGTTATCTGATTCCAGCCTGTGTTTTCTGGCCTCAGCACAGACAACATTCTCCCACCCCACTGGTAGTACATTTTAGACTTAAATTAACAGCTAATTCACCCAGGAAACCTGAGATTACAGCACTGAAGCACGAAAATTAACATTCCTCATGCAAACGTCCATTTGGAACAGCTGTACTCAATGGTTCCCTCAACAGAACTTTCCAGAAGAAAAAGAAACACCTTTTCAATCTCATCTGAGCTTATACTAATAATCCTCAATGCACCTGCCCTTCAACAGATGCAAGAATTTAGCAGTGACAATGTTTTGCTTTTATTGCTTCAGACACAGGCAAGAAGTAAAAATCTAAGTGGCTTGAAAAAATACGTTTATCAAACCCGTTTGCTGGGGACAAATGGCAGCATCCCAATTTCTCATGCCATCGGACTTCATTCCACTTCTTTGCTAGGTAGTTTAAATATTTAATAGAGGGTAATTTGTTGTTCTGTCTATAGGAAAGGTTAATTTTAAGAAGTGACTAGAAGTTACAGGGGCTCTGAACCCTAGAAAGGCTCCTTGCAGATCCATGTTGGTTGAAGGGTAGCACCACTGCAGACCACCAGCAATTATAGAACACTGCTTTGGTACATCAGGTTTCACGGACATGGCATGAATTTCTACAAAATCCCCTAATATTGGTCAAGGAAAGCAAGTATCACAGCAAAGAATGCAACTTCAGGATCAAAAAAAAAAGGTTCCTGCAAAACGTTGACCATAAACAAAAGGTTTGAAAAGTTATGGTCTGTGAGTTTGTCAAGGTCACTGGAGGGAAGGAAGGCTCATAACAGTAGTAACAAAAGAAGTAAATTCAAGATGGTATTTTTGAGCACATCTTGGCATTGCTTGAAGTACTTTGCTTTTTACAACTGCCTTAAATAGAAGAAACCCAAAGTCAGATTCTTGCGACAGCACCAACTTAAATGCCTTCATAATACTACCTTTTCTCATAAGCTGTTTCCTCCCTTTCCAACAAGAATGGTACATGAATACAAATCAATGGTACAAATCAAATACAAATCAAATGGTACATGAATACAAATCAAATTAATCAAATTTGGGTTGGGAGGGACCTTAAAGCCCATCCAGTTCCACCCCTGCCATGGGCAGGGACACCTCCCACTGGATCAGGGGCTCCAAGCCCCATCCAACCTGGCCTGGAACCCCTCCAGGGATGGGGCAGCCACCACTGCTCTGGGCAACCTGGGCCAGGGCCTCACCATCCAAACAGGAAAACATTTCTCTCTAAGATCTCACCTAAATCTTCCCTCTTTCAGCTTAAAGCTATTCCTTCTCATGTGAATTGTGTCCTGCAGCCATAATGTGGGGTGCAAACGCCCATAAAACCTGTACATCAGAAGACCTACACCATAAAAATATCCCCAGTCCTGTGGTATATGGTGTCCTGTTTTATAATCAATATTCATTCATAACACTCTATAAATGGACATTTTGTAACTTGATGCTGAATCTAAACTGCACTTTGTTTATAAAATCATTTTTAAGGGTAATGAAGGACAAAGGACAGAGCAGGAGTTTCAAGCTTCTCTACTGATCTAAGCCAACATAACATGGATGACCAGCAAGAAGCTCTTTACCTGAAGTATAATGAAACCTTCAACTGGCCTTTACACGTTGAAGCATTAGAGAAGGGATCTCGCGTCTTTGAGCTAAATTAGGTCAATATTCTATGCAGGACAGAATTTTATGAGGGCTGGGGCAGAAAGCTGTCACTTTCTTTTAATTTCAATAAACCATACACAGCATCTTTTAAAAATTAACTAGCTCATAAAAGTTCATCAGTCCTGAATTGTAATTAATTTCTGCGTGCAGAAAGATCATTTGCCCATAGGTGTTGCTTACTCATTTAAATCAGAGCCACTGCAGCTACCTGACAATTCTATTAAAACAGTTCTTAATGAATTCTAGCTTTATTTAACAGCTTCAAACAATGAAGCATTAAAACAAAACAGCGATAGCCGTTTACTAGTAGAGGTAAATTCACTATCTGCCACCCATTGACTGGGTGCTGTGGTAGAACAGGACACGGGAAATTCTTGATCTCAGCTACAGCGCAAATATCTTCAAAGCCTGACAAGCCAGCACAGAGACAAAATTCACACATGGTGCCCTCATAATGGATGTCAAAAGAAAGGACAAATACACTATGCATACACTTCAAAACAGGAGTGACACTACTTGTCTCCCCTTATCCAGGAGAACCATTTTTATCCATTAAAGGCACTACTGTTCAATACCTTGGCTCAGCTAGAAAAGCAATTCCTCTGTCGTAATGACATAACCAATATTATTATATATCAAGACTTTTAAGAAATCTGCAGAAAAAGGATATTTCCCACACAAGGCTGCTTTCGGTACTCAACAAGCGTCTGTACAACCTGCCCACACGTTATGGTGTGGGTTTTCAGCCACGATCACCTCCTGTTTAGTTACAAAAAGTACACTGGGGCATTGTGTGGAATTGGACACCACTTACAGCTTTATGACACAGTTTTTGCATGGCCGATACAAACACATTCTCTTTCCCTTTGTGCCCAGGGAACACGGGAGCGGTACCCCAAGCCTCAGCGGAGCAGTGCCCCTCTCCAGGGAAGCTTGTACTGCTGGTGACAGTTTCTTAGCCTTCAGAAAATTGCATTTTCACTATCACAAGAACAAGTTCTCCTAAACCCTGTAGAAAGTCAACATCTAAAATGTCCAGCCTTCAGATTCAGGGTTCAGATACACGTAACTGGAGCCTCCGAACTTAGAAGTTCAAAGCTTCCGTATCTTTCCAAACTGGATCCAAGCAGGGCTCATTACATCCACATAACAGCGTCTGCAGAAATTTCAGGAATAAATAGTGAGTTCGACCTTGACTTGATCTCTCCGGTTCCACTGCAGAGGAAGCTCTGAGCTTCATGTTGGCAGCAATAGGCTGCTCTCATCTGTGCTCTGGTCCTAATAAAGGCTTTAGTAAGCACATCCCAGAGAAAAAAAATGCAACCTCTATAAGGAAATAAATATATTTCAGCCTTCTATGAATTACAAATTAATGAAATAATAGTACTCTCGTCATTTTAACATGGACTCCATTAAAAAATTTATATTAAAAGCACCAAGCCTTCCCCCCATTCATACATCAAAACAATGCCAGGTAGCCAAGCCAAGCATTTGAGGTTTAAGAAATATCACCCTCCACCTTGCTACAATCTATCCTTTGTTTTCAAACTTCCATGCTTCCAGAAGGGTATCAACATATGGAAGGGTATAAACATATGGAAGGGTGTAACAGAAGAACTGAATCTTAACAGAGACACACAAGAAGGCAGAATTAAGGCAGTGCAGATGAGATGAGGTCTGACCTTTCCCAGCTTTTGAATACCGGGAGAATTCAAATTAGAAACTACTTAATATAGCATTGTTTTTTTAAATTTTTAGGTAATGTTGCGAATTTAATGCACACTTCAGTATTCCACTGACACTTTCTTCTGTCCTGTTCTTAAACACCGTCAATTTTGCTTCACTACCATCACCTTTATCTTTCTATCGGTTCTGGTCAAAACACATTTCTCCAAATCAAGGCCTTTCTCTTTGGCTCATTACAGGTAATGACAAGTTGCTACCTCAGAGTATCCTCAAAAGTTTCCTCTCCAGAGCAGACGGATAATTTTAAAGTATCCACACAAATAATACTGTGTAATAAATGTTGACTTTTCACATCCGGCTAGTTACAGGTTGAAAAGGGACCTGCATTTATCCCAACCGGTGTTAGGCTTGCTGGTGAAATTATTGCAGTATTGGGTTGTGAAAAATACAGAAAAATACTGACAACACAGAAAGAACCCCCTTCCCATCCAGTAAAACATACATTCATTGTTGGTGAATCTCTCTTTAAGTTTAGAAAGCAAAAATACCCATAAAATAACACTAACACGCTGTTAGAAACCAAAGTTTCTGTCTATACTTGAACTTCTCTTCCCCTTTGACCTCCTGCTACATAATGAGGTAGAGAATGCCCTCCAACATTGGAAGCATGTAAGAAATAGCTGGCTTCATACCCAAACTAGAAACTACAGGCTCAGCAGGCCGCCCCAGCTAAACAAAGGCAAGTTAAAAATTTATATTGTAAAGCTTTTTTTCTGAAGTTCTGTTCTGATTTTTCCTGTAATTGTAAGATAAAAAGCCCTAATAATTACAGAAGAACAAATACAAACAGAGGATTCTCCCTCGATCCCAAAACCACACTGTAGAGGATGCAAAACCAATATATGGCAGGAATAACAAATGCTTTCTTTTCCAAGTGCTCTCCCATGATTTATGAAAGGTGTACCTCACTGTGGGAAGATAATGCCATTTGAAATGGTCCATTTCATAAATCTATCCTCCTCATCCCTAGCTGCATACAGGACTGCTATGAGCTCCTGAATCCAATAATGTTTTCATCCTCTATCGACAAAAAAAGGACTTTGTTTGGAGTGAGGTAATGATGCAGTTACAGAGGAGCAGCGGCTAAAGCTCGGTCTCAGGGGCTTTTGTTGGCATAGCCATACAGCTGCAAAGGAGAGGAAACGAGTACAAACAGAAAGAAGAACTAATCAACACACACTACATCCCCGATGTCTTTTTAGCGCTAGTGGCATTAATTACAATGTGTGCCTAATCCTCTGCACTAACACATAACCAAACGTTTTGCCTGATCTTTCCTCTTCATCCCCACGATAGATTTATCACCGGGAACCCAGCAATTTCCTCCTCACCTGTTCACCAGCCCAGCATATCTGCTTGTTTATCTGTCTGCAAGAATGCTTCCACAAGATGTTTCTGTGCCAAATGAGGTGGTTGCTGTAGATGGGGACTAATCACAAACGTAACTGAAATTCATTGTACTGGATTTCTTTATGTTGCAAACAATGGTAGAGGGTAGAGAGGAAAATACTTACTGTCCTCAATATTGTGGAACAGTTTTGAGCTGGGACTGGAGACCATTCCAAGCAACACTTGGAGAATGGGAGCACAGGGAAATCGAGAGGCAAAATATGAGATTAAAATGTTTCTGGGAGCATTTAAGATGTAAATGCAGACAATAGAAATACTTGAAAGGGCTTTATAGCATTAGTAGTATTTAGGGAAGAGGAGCTGGAAGCCTCACAAGCTTCTCATGTCACTTTGGAGGAGTTAAATGTCCTGCCCATTTTGCCATCTCTGACACTCTGAACAGGAGCAAAACAAACGTCATTAAAGACAATTGGGCCTATATCAGTCAGTTTTAGATACCGGCTTATCTCTTGGTTTTGTTAGGGAGCTGGAAGCTCTACACTGGACTGGCAGCATGTTCACAGCTTTCATGAGCACATTTTGGCAGACTTCTCATGCTATTGAAGTGAAATTTAGTGCTTTGACCAAATCTCACTGAGTGTTTGAGCAATGCCATTTTTCTACACTCTGCTACCCACATTTTCAGCAGCTGATGAATGGCCTTTGTAGAACATGAAATATCCATGGCTTTGGCAAGAACTTTACAAACTACATACACGTTTTGAACTGTCACTTTGAGATCTTAATTTACATACTTTGACTTGTGCATGAGCAGCAATTTCAAGGTCAGCTTCTGTGAAGAAATACTGGGTAACTCCATTAAAAGTCCACTGGCACTTTGCATATTTATTTTTCTTCCCTATAGTATGCATGGGATCTCATAAATCAGGATAAACAAACACCAGAGGTCACATACAGACAGACACCATGCACACCTACACACAGCGTGCCGGTACACCGCAAATAGCAGCATACCTCTAGAGTAACAGCAAAGAAACATTGCTCCCTAAAATACATATATCTGTTTGCTGGGGTACAAGGTTGTGACCAAAGTCCTTTGCAAAGGATGGGGAGAGGAATCTACAGTCCTTGCACACTTATGGAAGGTGCAATCTCTCATGGTACTTGGAGATCTAACTGTGCTCCTAGAGCAAATTATGCAAAGACAAGAAAAATAAACCATAAAACAATAACAAAAAACTCACGAGAAGTTTCCAGACATCATCTCTTTCCAAAGAGGTAAGATTTTATCAGAGATCGTGAAAGTCTTACTGCAAACATTCACTAGCTGATATTCTGAATGCTTCTAGAGACGTAATCAAGCTGTACTGCCTTCTCAACACAACTCATCATCACCAGGACTGCTGCCTTTGCTGTTCACTCCTCATCCTTTTGGAATCATATTCCTCTTGGAAGGAAGGGAGAAAAACCCAAACTCATTACAGTTCTGAGCTTTTATGGCACACCTAGGGCTACAGATTGCAGGAGCGGAACTCTAAAATGCAGTAGAGCTATGAAAGCAACACTGCTAAAACAACGGAGATGAGAGCACCAAAACTAATTAATTTAGACAGCAGAGATGACTGCTTTCCACCAAGACAGGTGATACAGGCTGTAAAAGCCCATCCTGTGCTGCCAGATAGCTCTAGACAGAACGGCTGCTACCTTACTATGCTATTTTACCATTTTGTTTTTCCTTGAAGGCTGCAGCCACATATGCCATATGGAATAGGAAAGTGGTAGGTAGTGAGCTGATAAAATTCACTCCATTTGGAACTTGATTTTTGCAAGTGGATCTATACTAACTTTAGTCTGATGTTTGTTGGAGCACCAACAGTACAGAGTGTACATTTAATTGAAGAAGATAGGACCCCAAACCAAAAACTTTGACTTTTCATATAATGCTATGATTATACAGAAATGAAATATGGTCTTTGGCTTTGCTGAAGTATTCAAACCCCTTTCTCGGTCACAGGCATGGAGGTTTGTAATCTTGTTTCCTCTAAGAAAACCTCAAACCCCAAAACTTTTCACTGTTGTGTTAAAACCTGCCTTTTCAGGAATAATCGTGGTACCTTTTTTTGTTTCTGGGTCAAAATACCAGCATTGGAGATGTCAGGAAAGGAGATTGTTAAATATCAGAGTGTAAAATTATTAACATCACTTACAGGCCACAAGCCCCTGTTGATTCCTCCCCGAGCTGTGGAAGGCAGAAAGGCGCAGTAGCATTGGTGCCTATGGACAGTAATGGAGACCCCTGTGCATCCGTTAGATGAGGAATAACCTCCCATTATGAACTACAGGCCAAGTGAGGCCTTCTTCTTGGTGCAGGGGTGTAAGTTTTAATGGGACAATGCTCTTACTTTCCCTGTGCCTCAAACTGAGTAAATTTTGATACACACGCTGCCTTGACCATCCTCACTGACAAATTCCAGGTCATAAGGAGTGATTTGATGTTCATAGTTTAAACTGAAAGAGAGGAGATTGAGATGAGATCTGAGGAAGAAATGCTTTCCTGTGAGGGTGGGCCCAGGCTGCCCAGAGAAGCTGTGGTTGCCCCATCCCTGGAGGTGTTCCAGGCCAGGTTGGATGGGGCTTGGAGCAACCTGATCCAGTGGGAGGTGTCCCTGCCCATGGCAACGGGGTTGGAGCTGCATGGGCTTTGAGGTCCCTTCTGATCCAAACCATTCCATGATTCTATAATAATCAGAATTCTTCCTAATATGAACTAGGACACGTATCCGCCAACAGGTCATTGGCCCCAAGGAAAAATGGTGAAGATAAGAGTGGCGTACTACAGGGCTAGTTTATAGCTTTCCATTGTCCACTGTGCTCCAGTAAATGTTCTGTCTCCTTTTTGACCAAGTCAGGATGAAGAAAGGCTGGCCCACGACTTGGCACAAAAATAGGCATGAGAGAACGAGCAAGCTGAGAATCAATACAAACAAAATAGAGGTGACATTAATTGCTAGGAGCATTAATAGACATGTGAGAGAGCAGGAACTAGCTGAGTTTTGATAGCCAAGGGTGTCTGCCTGCCTTTTGTGATCCAGTTTTTCTAGACAGCCACAAATGTCACTTTTGTCTGCAGAGCTCTGCACAGCCTAAGATCAGACTCCAACAGAGACGGCAGCAGAAGGTTTCCCTGGGGTGTTCTGCGGGGGTCAAATGCAGTGTTAGGCACCCCAGGATGCAAGAGACAAGTTAGTTGTACCACATTTGTGTTCCATCATTTTTAATCCTTGGCAGCACTCTCAGTGCCTCTCGATGGGTTCAGTGCAATTATTCTAACCTAAGAAAAAAAATAAAACAACCACCAAACTCATCCAAGTCCAAACGCATAAAACTGCAGTTTTGAAAGCTTATTTTTCCAGGGCTATTCCTGATCTTTTACTTGGGATGAATCACACTTAGACCACAGGTTCAATATTTTTCTTTCATGAAAACCTGCTATTACCGGACACTTCATGATTCCGGAGGAATAATAATAAAAAAGAAAACTTCTATAGGAAAATTCTATGCTGGCAAGACCAAGCCTGGAGCCTCAGCGCTTGTAAATGGCCTCTGAGAGCCCCCTGTAGTTGTTGACTGGTAAAGATTGAAGTAGTTGTGTTATTCTTACTGCAAACATTTACCTCCCGAATACTCTTGCTAATAAAATCAGCTGGCAGCACTTTGGTTAAGTTTAGCGAGCAAAGTGCAGGCTCTGTGTGGCCACACTGCTCGGGCCCCAGCTCACCTCCTCTCTGCCATGGCTGTATATTTATTTTAATGTTTGACAGTATCTATCAGATTTGAGAGAGCTTGTTTAATGACCTTTTCCAAAGTCTTCCATTCATTTCTTCAGTTTCTCACTTTCTTTCCCTTTTTCTTTTTAAAATAAATCACAGTTATAAAAACAAAGCCAGCAGAAGGGAAAATATTCAGTACATAGAAATTGAAAATTTGAGTATTTGCATTTTATGGGGCACTGGAGTCTCTTAAAATACAGAACTGCTTGAAAACTTAAATGCTGAGGACAAAAAAGTTCACTCAGTGGCTATGCAAATACACGGCAGTTTTGAACAGCTTTGAAAAATAATTTAAATACTTGTGTTTCAATTTATGGTTCTCAAATGCCTGCAAAACACATTCCTACTTTTTAAATGGATTTTTTTAAGTGAGTCTTAAATACACTTTGATTATTTCCATTCTTGACATTATGCCTACTCAGGTATTTTGTACAGCAATTTGAAAGCAGAAAGGCAATTCCTCGCCCTACCAACAGGTACGTATTGATTTAACAAACACCTCCTCTTAAAGATGCACTTTCTTCTTCTCATGGAAAAGAAAATGTGAATTTAAACTGAATAAAGCCAAAAGCTAAAACACATTGTCTATAATGATTTCTTTGATGGAGGAAGCTCAGGTTCAAGTTCATTATCTTGGTATTTTCAGAGCAGTTTGCCTGCAGCTCTTAGGAACAACATTTAACTGAATTTTATATGTGAACATTAAAGAAACAGTAATGCACAGGTATAAAATAAGTGATCAAACTGAAAGTAAAGTGTACAGCTTTCTCCCTGGTAGCCTACACTGTTATTATCTTTTCAGAAGATGTCAAAACCTTTTCTCAGAAATTCTCATTTTTCATACATTTTGGAAGTAGGTACAATTACTTTAACAGCCCTCTACAGCACTAAGACATCTGTAGCGGAATCGGTTATTTACTTCAAAGCAAGAAGACTTTGAAGGCAGGAAGAAAAGGCAGCAGAAACAGAGGTCCAGAGACTCTGCTACTGAAATGCTGGGTTCAATGAAACACAAATAGGAAGAATATTTGATGTAAATAGGACAAAGGACCAAATGCATTTGTTACTGTTTAACCGGAGGCCAGAACGATTCACATTCTCTTTTCAGTTCCTGACTGGAGCTTCAGTGGAAGACACAGACTGGGATGCACACACCTACAGGCGTTACATTATCTCATCCAAGGCTCAATACCGACTCCGCTTTCAGCACATGCCTCTGATCTCTCAAAACTAAGACTTGTATGAAAAATAGGCTGAAGAATGAGTCTTGAAATACCCAACAACAGACACAGTGTGGGTCCAGTGTGAAAGGTGGCGAGAGGTGAAAAAAGGGCTGGAAAGAGCACTGCCTTTGAGGGCACACAGCTCCCAAATGGCAGGACCATGGAAATCCACTTTGAAACTGGACACACAAGTCATCACAGCCCCATGGCGGCCATAATTTATGTTTCAAACATTTATGTGCATCCTCCTCTTTTCCTCCTCCTTCCACTCCTGCTCTTAAATTTTTCAGCTCTTCAAGAAGAGAGAACACTTGGGTTGCAGTGATCCCTCCCAGCGCTGCAGCAGCGCAGCAAGGAACAGTGCTGTTTACAGCAAGGGTTGCAGTGGCTTGAGGGCAGGGGATGCCCAAGGGCTGGAAGGTGTTTACATCTCTCTCCCTTTAGCAGATTCACAGAATCATGGAATGGATTAGGTTGGAAGGGACATCAAAGCCCATCCAGTTTTACCCCAGGCCATGGACAGGGACACCTCCCACTGGATCAGGGGCTCCAAGCCCCATCCACCCTGGCCTGGAACTCCTCCAGGGATGGGGCAGCCACCACTGCTCTGAGCAACCTGGGCCAGGGCCTCCCCACCTGAACAGGGGAACATTTCTTCCTCAGATCTCATCTCAATCTTCCCTCTTTCAGCTGAAAATCATTCCCCCTCATCCTCTCCCTGCACTTGAGGGATCAGGGGATCAAGAGCCTCTTCCCAGCTTTCCTGGAGCCCCTTTCCGTACTGGCGACTGCTCTAAGGTCTCCCTGGAGCCTTCTCTTCTCCAGGCTGAACAATCCCAACTCTCAGCCTGCCCTTGTACAGCTCCAGCACCCGGATCATCTTCCTGACTCTCCTCTGGACTTGCTGCAGCAGGTGTCCAATATACCTGGCCTTGGCCGGCGCCAGTAACGTATGCGCCTCCCCACAAAGGTCCTGCAGATCTTCTGTCCCTATTTCTGACTAATAGGGCTACTACCTCCCAGGTCCCGTCCTGGGTCTGACCAGATCTTCCTCTTGGAGTTGCACCACTGTTTTGATTACTGATATGTGCTTTGCAGATATACATTGTGATATGAAGAAATAAAACCATCCCCACATGGTTGTGTTAAACTGGAGCAAGAGTAAATAGGAAAAAAAAAGGTGACAAATAGTATGAACAGGCAGAAGTTTTGAAAAATGAAGGTAATTACATTAAATAATTTGCCGTGGCCTTTTTACAAGTTGAACATCAACCCAAACAATGTTATCTAGTCTGATCCCTCCATAAACTTGTATCTAAGATACTAAAATAGATAGGATAATTAAATTAACACACCTGATAATTTGTGCCCCCAATGTTTAGGGCCCTTATCTTCTATGGTATATTTTCAGCATTTTCATCTCAATAGCATTGTGATTACTCAATGAACAGAGATATTCCCTTTCAACAGCAACACACACCTTTACTCTGTTTTACTGTAGCTAAAAAGGGAAACACACGTATATAAAATCTTGGACACAGACAATTAATCAAGTTTAACCACAGCCTAATAACAAAGCAAGCAAAGTGCAAAATGTATATGCTGGCATCCCACCGAGCACTGCCACACTTTTTAGTAAGGAACAGCTTTATTTTGCTGGGACTGTAGAAGAGGCATAGGCTTCACACACCAACACGCATAATAAGCTATGGAGTCTGGAATATTCCTTACTGCACTATCCCACAAGAATCTAATTGTTAACTGGACACAAAATTGGCTTGAAAGTTACCTTTTTTGCCTTCACTTCTGTGTTCAGGGTTCAGGTCCCAGTGACACCTACGTCAATAGAAATAAAGTTTCTAACCTTCATACTCCAGGGAAATGGCTGCTGTACAGCCAAACATGGAGAAACAAGCAGCAGAATACTTCTGATCAACACTAAGCTGCTAAGATACAGCAGCACTGATTTCCCTGTTGTAAAGCCTTCCAGTGGCAGAAGAGGGTTTTGGAGGAAAAGACAACAGCTTCTCAAACCACCAGTCCAAACGTGACATGGAAGGGCAACAGAGCTGCGGAAGAGTTTGGAGACCAGGGGTTCTGGGAGCGGTTGAGGGACCTGAGGCTGCTTAGCCTGGAGAAGAGGAGGCTGAGGGGACACTTCATTGCTCTCCACAGGTTCCTGAAAGGAGGTTGTGATGAGACGGTGTTGGCCTCTTCTCCCAAGTAACAAGTGACGGGACGAGAGGAAATGGCCTAAAGTTGTGCCAGGGGTAGTTTAGAGTGGATACTGGGAAAAAATATCTTTATTGAAAGAGTAGGGAAGCACTGGCAGAGGCTACCCAGGGAAGTGCTGGAGTCTCCATCCTTGGAGGGGTTCAAAAACCATGTATCCGTGGCACTTGTGGACACGGTTTAGTAGGCACGGTGGTCTTGGGCTGACAGTTGGACCAGCTGAGCTTAGAGGTCTTTTGCAACCTTGATGATTCTATGAACACTACCACTACAAATAAGTCAAATTTCCATAGTTCCAAACACAAATAGTCTAAGGAAGATGGAATATTTTCTTGTGAAGTAGTTACTAGGACCACATTTGTTCCCAAAGAATTATCTTTTCAAACCACAAGCTGTTACAACAAGCTCTCACTGTCCCATATGCACAGACACAAGAGCCAAACCCCGCTGTGCAGAGCAACTGGCTGTGCTGGGGAGGGGATTTGTGGTGCTGCAGGCCGGAACCTCCAGCAGGAACGCAATGGGCAGCTCGGGGAGCACCATCTCAGATGCTGATCACCCCACACCACTGCCAGGTGGGACGCACTCCTATCATCACACCACAAGAGCAACAAGCTAGCAGGGCCAGGCTTCAGATGATGGGGACATGCCTTCTGCACCATGCCCTCAAAGGCCTCCACTAAACCACCCCCTGACAGACTCTGCAATGCCAAAACAAAGCATATGCAGTGCAGTAGGATGGGAGCTCCACTCAGAGGTACCAACAAAGCACTGGGGAGCAGTTTTGCTCTACATCTAAAAACATACTGCTGCTAAACCCATTGGCTTGCACTCCAGCGGTGGAGAGTCCCAGTGTAGGAGAACAGAGACAGCGTAGCAGTGATAAGAAAGGTCAAACAAATAAAAGGGTCACACGACAACTTCGGAATACAGCTCGTGGTTCCAAGATGCAGCTACAAGGAATAATTAACATAAAAATATCTAACAGATTTGAACAATACCGGACTTTGCTAAAGGGACAGTAGAAATTGGAGTTTGAAGAAATGCTTTACAGAACTGAACAAATGTGGTAAAACTCTGCTTCTAGCAAGATCAGAACAGAGGCTGGAGAACAAGTCTTACGAGGAGCGGTTGAGAGAGCTGGGGGTGTTCAGCCTGGAGAAGAGGAGGCTGAGGGGAGACCTTATTACTCTCTACAACTACCTGAAAGGAGGTTATGGAGAGGAGGGAGCTGGGCTCTTCTCCCAAGTGCCAGGGGACAGGACAGGGGGGAATGGCCTCAAGCTCTGCCAGGGGAGGTTCAGGTTGGATATCAGAAAAAAATTCTTCACAGAAAGAGTCATCGGCACTGGCAGAGGCTGTCCAGGGAGGTGGTCGAGTCACCTTCCCTGGAGGTGTTTAAGGAACGGGTGGATGAAGTGCTGAGGGACATGGTTTAGGGAGTGTTAGGAACGGTTGGACTCGATGATCCAATGGGTCCTTTCCAACCTGGTGATTCTGTGATTCTGTGAGAGGTTTATTATTCCTGTATCAGATTTGCCCCTTCCAAGTCTCCTCAGAGCTGACTCTCCTCATCTCCACCACCTTCAAAACTCTAATCTTTAAAACCCAGATCTCTTCATAAACTTCTCCTCTGGAAGAGGAAAGGCGAGGTGAGGATTTGTTTCGTTGTTTGTTTTTTGTTTGTTGTTTTTAACAGATATTCTTCTGTGCCTTGGAAGGAGATTTTTCTCAGAGGCTTTTTCTCACCCTCTGAAGGTGAACGCTGGGCACGGTCATGCTCTCCCTATCTAGGGCATGTTGAAATACACCAATATCTGCCTGCCCCCTCCGCCAGAAGAAAGAGGAGGGGAAAGAAGAACAAAAATCAAACCGTTACCTTTAATTTTTTTTCTATAATCCTTCTAGTGCCTTAGCTGGACTGAATGGTTTGATACTAAACCAGACAGGTTTTATTCAGTCTATCGACTCTGCATACTGAAAAAATAAAGTATTCATAACTTACTTAAACACTTACTTAAGGCTGTTTGTCAAACTTCTAATTCTGTCTAAACGTGATAAATAATTCCAAACTCTTCTGGAGCTGAAATAGCAAGAATTAAACCAGAACTCTCGGAAATAGTGTAATCTGAGAGGAAAAGCAATAAAACAAATGAGGCTTTTTTGCAGCCTGTATGTATCCACTTCAACACAGCACTTTTCTGCAGATCGCGTCTCTGCAAAAAGCAGTGTTTTCCCCACAGAGCTAAATATCTTCACTATCAGGTTCTAAAAAAAAAGAAAAATCCTTGTTGTTTTTTCCTTAATGAGAGAGTATAATTCTTCAAAAGTTATTGAAATGCTTTCCTTTATTACAAGGGTTAAGTGGAGATAAATGCAAAATTTGGCTGGAAACACAGTCAGTTTATCAAGCTGCAGTGCTCACCAACCAGAGTTAGAAATCTGGATGAAAACAAGAGAGGAAATAAAGAAGGAAAGGGGTACAAGGAGGAGAAGATGAATGAGACTGAGAGGAGGTATGAATTAAAACTTCCGTAATTAAAGAACAACAACAACATAAAACATCAGTAAAAGGTGTTCACTATAGCTAAGGACAACGCTAGCATGGTTTCAAAGTCAGTAAAGAGAGACTGCATGTTCTTTTGTTAATGTGTTCCACCAGGATTTCTCTGAGCACTAGAAGCTCCTCACTGGGTTTGCATAATAAAGCCAAGCTGAGATCAGACACAACAAACCTGTGTTATTCCCACCTGTATTGCAGTAAAGAAGTCAGAAATTGTTCTTTGGAATAACTACCATGATCTGCACAGAAGGATTTACAGACATAATAAAGCTGAGAAAAAGCATTGCAGACACCATTTCTCCTTCAGGTTCTTCCTAGAAGAACTCACTTTCAAAGGAGGAATCACAAAGATCAGTGGGACTAAGCTGCAGTCAGAACCAAGACTTTTATCCCAGCATTTCATTTACAATTCTATCAGACTAGCTGGATTCTTAAAATTCAGTTGATATTCAGTAAATGGAACAGATAAATAAGCTGAGAGGGCTGCAAGGGAAATTGCACATAGTTTTTCAAGGCCAAGTTCAAACTGACCTGTGTAGCAGATGCCCAAAGGGTCTTTTGGTGTTAAGAGCTACCTGTGATTGGAACTACCCAGAACCTTAAGTAAGGCACAAAACAACCTTCTTATTCCCCAATTTTACCACACTATCCACAGCTAAATAACTGTCCCCAGATTTACCAACCTTACAATACTTAGTGATCTCTTTTTGCGTTATAATAAAAACACAAACCTAACCCATAATCTCTATCTTAAGTTATTTCTGAAGTCAACAACTGTTTGAAGTGTCCAGCTCCCAGAGGAAGAGGAGAAACCTCCAGATATAGCAGATTCCACATAGAATCATGGAATGGTTTGGGTTGGAAGGGACATCAAAGCCACCCCCTGCTATGGGCAGGGACACCTCCCACTGGAGCCGGTTGCTCCAAGCCCCATCCAACCTGGCCTGGAACCCCTCCAGGGATGGGGCAGCCACCACTGCTCTGGGCACCCTGGGACAGGGCCTCCCCACCCTCACAGGAAAACATTTCTCCCTAAGATCTCATCTACCTATCTAGGTCTTTTTTAGTCACTTCACCCTAACAGTAAGCAGTGAAGAGAAAGGACACGTACACATATCAAGTGCTTTACTTAAATCTTCTTTCTCACTTCTTCAAAGTGGCATTTTGGCAGCCTGGTAAAAGCAGCAAATTTTTTTTTTAATTTACTTTTCAGGGATATTTCCTATCATGGGAAAGGCAAAATTTCTTACTTTAATCTCCTTCTGTTGAAGCGGGCAACATCCCCTTATAGTGTTAGGGGGAATTTATTTCACGAAGCTAAAAATGCTCATTTCCTTACCCTCTTGCTGAGAGTCTACACACAGATGTCTTTGAAATGCAGTTCATTTAAAACAAAAGGAGGGAAGGGAAAAGCAGGAATAGACAGACTTATCTCACCAGAACATCTTTATAGAAGCATGTGTCCCTGAAGAAGAAAGACTTTATGATTATAACTTCATTCAGTATTTCTTTTCAAGCATTTGAATAATGGGCATTACAGAACACCTTTTGATACTAACTGAACTTTATAACTCATAAAATCCTCTTTCTGAGCTTTGTGACTTACATCTAGACTCCACAGAGTGTCTTTTACAAATAATAACCATAGCTAATTACACATAGTAAATAACCTCAGCTTTCAAGCCTCCCCATATATCATTTTGCTAAATATTAATCACAGCTTTAACCTGTCTAACAAGCTCCTAAAAGCATGACATTACCAGAGAGATTCCCTGCTCTACAGAGTCTCAATCTATCCATCAAAATTCCTTTCATAGAAAGAACTGATTAAAACTTCCTGGCAGGGTTTTTATTTGTTCACACACTGGGTCTCCCTTCCGAGACAACCAAGCCATCACACACCCTTCAGCAGGGTGGAGAGTTACCAGCCTCTACGTACCCACTGCCCAGAGCCTGATGTGGTACCGCTGAGCCTGGGGAGGCAGGAGGGGCTGCACCAACTTGCATCTCCTCTTTCTTAATTAGGACTTGAAACAATAGGTGGGGAAAATCAGGACCAACCGCTATTATGTATTAGCTTTCATTTCTGTGCATTGATTGAGCTTATGTTGTTTTATGTGTGCGATGAAAGGGCAAATCAAACCCCATTTCTCTTTCTTGTCAATTCTCTTTCTCTTTTTCAACTATTTATCTTCATATTGCATTGCAGCAACAGATGGCACATTAAAAATGAATTCACTTTTTGGGAACTGTACATCGCACAGCTTATTTTGCCATCCGAAATGACAACGCAATTAAATGTCTTTTGGAAAGTTACCTATAAAATACAGTCACATAATGCCCACTTAAGAAACAAGGCATTTTTTAACAACAGCATTTGGGAAAGAGCATAGGAACTCTTTTTGATCTGAACATTTTCATATTTTAACTGAATTGCTGGCTTACCTTAAGAAAATATGTGCCTATATATACGTATAGATATATCACTCAGTTTTTTGCCCTCTCTGAAATTCAGTGAAGAACCAGTTTCAAGTGTTTTCTACATTCCTTTCTCCTGGCATGTTTACAAACAATGCTCTCAGCACGACTCTAGATAATATTAGCGTTTTTTATATAATAGCTCCCAATAAATTCTAATAAACAATGTTATTGTCAGCAAGCACCGCACAGGAGGTCCGTTTACATGTGACATTATCAGTGCACACTTAGCAAGGTGTTTAGGAAAAGTAACCTCCAGTCACATGAAAAATTGTTTACATTTGTAGGCTCATAACATTTTAAACCCTACTCAGGCAATCACATTTGATGAGCAACAAACCAGGGTAACACACAGGTAACAAACTCTCCTCGCTGGCATTTAGCACACTGGCCATGAATAGAAAACAATAGGTTGAACTGCAAAGCACAGTCCCTCATTTGATGGCAATTAATCAACTCAGATAGAAGAATCATATGATTATCAGCTTTATAGACCCAGGATAAACAGCAGAATGAAATACATTCCTTTCCCATGATCAACATCACCGAACAATTACAGCAATAGCCATTAGCAGTCTCTAGGAAAAAGGGAAGTGAGTGTGGAGGAGGAGGGACAGGTCACACCAAAGCTGCCTTTTTATTCATCATCATTAAAGGGAGGGAAAGAAGAAATGTTAAACCCCCATTCTTATAAAATCTAATAACTGTTGTTCAAACTTGGTTACCTGCTTTCAGATCCTGAGACCACTTTCGGATGCTTGCAAAAAAAATCCCAGTACAAAGACACTCCAACCCGCCGCCCTGTTCACCAGCGCAGTAGCCCACTAGCCATGGAGACACCGACACTATGCATCCACACTAAGATGGTGTCTGACACGTAATATGTGGCCCAAGACAAAGCTTCAGTTACACAGCCCCTGTTTCCTCCCTTTTCCAATCACAGCCCCACTTTGGTGCTTTAGACTTTAAGAAAAAAAAAAATCTGGGGTAATTTACCTTTTAATAGAAAAAAAACCTGATTAAACCGATTAAACATCACATCATCTTTGGTTTTTCTTTAAGAATGTCAAAACTAAATACCAATTACATATAATACCACTTATTATACTAAATAACACTGGGGTTGTTCAGCCTGGAGAAGAGAAGGCTCTGGGGAGACCTTAGAGCAGCTGCCAGTATGGAAAGGGGCTCCAGGAAAGCTGGGGAGGGGTCCTTGACCAGGCAGTGCAGGGACAGGACAAGGGGTAATGGTTTTAAGCTGAAAGAGGGGAGATTGAGATGAGATCTGAGGAAGAAATGTTTTGCTGTGAGGATGGGGAGGCCCTGGCCCAGGGTGCCCAAAGCAGTGGTGGCTGCCCCATCCCTGGAGGGGTTCCAGGCCAGGTTGGATGGGGCTTGGAGCAACCTGATCCAGTGGGAGATGTCCCTGCCCATGGCAGAGGGTGGAGCTGGATGGGCTTTGATGTCCCTTCCAACCCAAACCATTCTATGATTCACTTACCTTAAAATATTCCATTAAAAAGGACAGAGTTGAGCATCCCTGAGAAGAGTGAATGATTGATGGGGTTCTCCCCACCAAGGGGGTTAGAAAACCCCCCAAACTATATATACACATGCTAACCAGTCTTAGGATACTGCAATAATAGGAGTTTGGTGGATTTTTATACAATGCCATTGTAAGAAATTCCGTGCCTGTGTGGAGGATGGTATTTAAACTGCTGGAACTTGCAGCATACCCTATGCAGCGCTACAGACTGGGGGAAGAATGGCTGGAGAGCTGCACGGAAGAGAAGGACCTGGGGGTGCTGGTTGACAGCCGACTGAACATGAGCCAGCAGTGTGCCCAGGTGGCCAAGAAGGCCAATGGCATCTTGGCTTGTGTCAGAAATGGTGTGACCAGCAGGTCCAGGGAGGTGATTCTCCCTCTGTACTCAGCACTGGTGAGACCGCACCTCGAATACTGTGTTCAGTTCTGGACCCCTCACCACAAGAAGGATGTTGAGGCTCTGGAGTGTGTCCAGAGAAGAGCAACAAAGCTGGTGAGGGGGCTGGAGAACAAGTCTTACGAGGAGCGGCTGAGAGAGCTGGGGTTGTTTAGCCTGGAGAAGAGGAGGCTGAGGGGAGACCTTATTGCTCTCTACAACTACCTGAAAGGAGGTTGTGGAGAGGAGGGAGCTGGGCTCTTCTCCCAAGTGACAGGGGACAGGACAAGAGGGAATGGCCTCAAGCTCCGCCAGGGGAGGTTCAGGTTGGATATCAGAAAAAAATTCTTCACAGTAAGAGTCATTGGGCACTGGCAGAGGCTGCCCAGGGAGGTGGTTGAGTCACCTTCCCTGGAGGTGTTTAAGGAACGGGTGGATGAAGTGCTTAGGGACATGGTTTAGGGAGTGTTAGGAATGGTTGGACTCGATGATCCAGTGGGTCCTTTCCAACCTGGTGATTCTGTGATTCTGTGATTCTGTGATTCAGTGAAGAGCAATTTGCAGGTGGACACTGAAAGGTAGATACACACATACAAGGGACCAGTCTGCTACCGTGTGAAAACATACACACACACAAAGTGCTTGACAGTTCCTTTTTCAAAATATATATATTTGAAAGTAAATACATCCCCTTGTTGAGTCAGACCACATTTAGCATCACTGCTTTCCCTCCTCCCACCCCCCCAGCTGTGCGTCAAGGCTGTTTTCATCCCCTTGTTTGTCTGTCTCCCCTAATCAGGACTCTGTTGTTGTACTAAGCAAGTCTGGGCATTTAGTGAAAATCAAGATGGATTTAGTTTGGAATTAAGTAGATTCCCATGACAGGAAATATTAAGAGATGATGGATGTCTGACAAATATTTAAATAAAAAAAAACCCAAATCAACTTCCATTTCAGAAGGCAGCCTGCAAAGCCAGATTTATGGAGCTGAAATTTAAACTAGAAGGAGCATATTTTTCCAGGCTTTACGTATTAGCAATATTGCATTTAATTTAGAGATTAAATAAACACTGTAGTTTGAGGCAGCCAACAAGAGCAGAAACGCTGCTTGGAGGCAGGCTTACAGTTTTGAAGCTATGAAATATGTCTCCTGTTTTGACACTATTGTAACAGCATAGTTGTTCGCTTTCCTTGTTTCCATGGGGTTTACGGTCCATAAAGTTTAATAACAATCTTAACAGCTGAACAGTGAGCACACATCTCAGGGAGGCTGCAGTAGGAAACAGGATCTGAATTTTGTCCATGCAACTTTTAGTGGCAGTGTATGTCCTTTCCTCACCACTGTCCACATATACCCATGTCGTTAAAGAAGGCACCAAATAACCACCGACTCACCTTGGAAAAGAGGTCACATCCCCTCTTGACCTACAGGAACTGTGTGAAGAGCGCTCAAAGCACCAGCTCAAGTGATGAAATTGTTGAATTTCAGAAAAATTAAAGAAAAGGGTTGATCAGTAGTTCATAGAATCATAGAATGGTTTGGGTTGGAAGGGACGTTAAAGTCCATTGAGTCCCACCCCCTCCCATGGGCAGGGACACCTCCCACAGGATCAGGGGCTCCAAGCCCCATCCAACCTGGCCTTGAACACCTCCAGGGATGGGGCAGCCACCACTGCTCTGGGCAACCTGGGCCAGGGTCTCACCGCCTTCACAGGAAACATTTCTTCCTAAGACCTCTTCTCAATCTCTCCTCTTTCAGCTTAAAACCATCTGCCCTTTTCCTCTCCCTGCACCAACTGATCAAGAGTGCCTCCCAGTTTCCCATAAAGAAAAATATCAATGAGCACCCAAAACCAGCAGTGGCTTTCTTCCACCTGAGCTAATACCAAAAGAAATAATGCCTTTGGTACAAGAAGACCTTCTGCTCTTAGAGGCATAGACCTTTTTCTTCACTCACTCCTTCTCTAGCCTCACATGTTGAGGCAGGAACATTTCACTTCCCAGCACAATTGGTGCTCTGCTTGTAACTTGACTAATTACTTTCTATAGAAAGTGAATTAAAAAAGGCGTAATTTGGTGGCAAGGACATGAAGCAAGCCCCCACCAAAGACAACAAAACCTGAAGCTGACCACATTCAATCATCTTTTTCAGAAAGTCATAGGCCCACGTCTGGTTTTATCTTCAGGGGTGGCCGAAAGCAGATGGAAAAGGGGCTAAACAAGCTGCAGCAGGTTCTTCATCAGACAGCACGGCCCCCAAAACACCGCAATAAACCTCAAACTTCCATCAGCCCTGTCAGTCCAGCCTCCATCTGGCTCAAAAAAACCCCAACAGCTAGAAAAGCTGACAAAGCTTAGAGCAGCTTAATGTGTGGGGTTCGCCTACGTCTCATCTGGCGTTAGGGGAGCAGCTCTGCCCGCTTTGCCTGGCTATGCCCATGGGTGTCTGGAGTCTGCTCTGCCGTTCGGGTTCTTCCCAGTACATGGACAGCAGTGCCACTGATGTCTGATCCGGATCAGAACATAAAACTTGCATGGAAATCTTGTAATATTGGTTAAAATTCAACCTGAATTCTATTTTTTATGCAATCTGATGGAAAATTTTCAGTAAGGAATAAAAGGAACAGAAAGCACCTTCTCCTTGCAGTTTGGCTTTGACTTGGATTTTCATTAAATTGTGTCTGCTTTGAACTAGAGTCCCAAGTGTCAAAGAGCTGTGTTGGTTTAAACGATTTAAACCAAACAAAGCCCAGGCCCTCTATCTACTGATAATTCTGCTCCACCACCTGCCCCACCGTTTTTGTGAGCTTTTTAGGGGTCATTATAAAAGTAGAGTGAAAAAGGAACATCCAACTTTCTAACCTGGCTTTATGTAACTATTTGTAAGGAGCAATTCTATACGAGCATAGAATACTAAATGACTTCCCCCTTTTTAAATAATTGAATAGATTTCAACTCGATTGTGTCTCTTTAACATTTCACTAGATCATTTTTTTTTTCAATGAATTTGACACATCAAGTAATATCAGAGTAAATCTACCTAAAATATTTACAATTACTTGCAAGGTATTTTCACATGAACCAGTAAATTGAAACTTCCTCTCAGAGGAGAGACATAAAAAAGTCATTTTTATGGTGGTTATTGTAATTTTAATAGGCAATTTCATAGGTAAACAGAAGTGCTTGATCTCCATTCACTACAGTATAACAAGCTGTGCTGCATATCTAATGGAATCACATGGATTTGCGTAAAAAATGAACAAGAATTATAAATGGCTCCTTCTGTGATTTAAACTATACAGTTTTATGCACCTCAGCCTAAGAAGAAAACACAACACGTATTTCTGTTGTACAAACAGGCAGCCTACTTCCCTTGGGAATAAAGTTTTAAGAAGAAGATGCTTCAGGTTGGCATTAAAGCAGATGTTCAGCAGAAGGAGCTGTGCACACATTTTCAGAGTGGCCTCATTCCAAGCTGGTTCACTGAAATGTATGCATGCTCAAAAGATCAGAAATCTGTGTGGGCAAATGACATTTTCATGACCAGAGTAGATTAATGGAGTAATAGATTTAAAGGCTAGAAGGGATCATTATGATCATCTAGTATGACCTTCTGTTTAACAGAATTTAGCCAAGGGATTCCTGCATCAAGCCCATGGCTCATAACTTCTGGTTGAGCTACAACCAGTACCTTTTAGAAAGACATTCAATCTTGATTTAAAGACTTCAAGTGATGGAGAAGTCAGTACATTCCTTGGCGAGTTGTTACAGTGCATAATTGCCTGCTTTTCCTTCCTTCCTTCCTTCCTTCCTTCCTTCCTTCCTTCCTTCCTTCCTTCCTTCCTTCCTTCCTTCCTTCCTTCCTTCCTTCGCTTTACTACCACAATTTCGCTCCTTTCAGCCCAGTCGCTGGTCTGACTATATGTCCTCCTACTAGATTAATCACAGAACGGTTTGGGTTGGAAGGGACTATCCAGTTCCACCCCCTGCCATGGGCAACACCTCCCACTGGATCAGGTTGCTCCAAGCCCCAGCCTGGCCTTGAACACCTCCAGGGATGGGGCAGCCACCACTTCTCTGGGACACCAGTTCCAGGGCCTTCCCACCCTCACAGGAAAACATTTCTTCCTGAGATCTCATCTCAATCTCCCATCTTTCAGCTGAAAACCATTCCCCCTCATCCTATCCCTGCACTCCCTGATCAAAAGCCCCTCCCCAGCTTTCCTGTAGACCCTTTCCATACTCGAAGCTGCTCTATAGTCTCCCCAGAGTCTTCTCTTCTCCAGGCTGAACAACCCAAACTCTCTCAGCCTGTCCTCATATGGGAGGTGCTCCAGCCCTTGGATCATCTCCGTGGCCTCCTCTGGACACATTCTAACAGGTCCTTGTCGTTCCTGTGCTGAGGTCTCCAGAACTGAACACAGGCCTCAAGGTGAGAAAAAAGTCCTTTTCTATCATAAGTTTTCTCTAAAAATAGATGCTTATGGGTTTTTAACAAGGGATTTCTTAATATTTTCTTTATGACAATGGTACTTCTTTATTCTTTTGCTCTCAGATATAGCTTATCATTCTTGTAGGTCTTTTCTGAAATTTCCAAAACCTTTACATCAAACACCAACATTACTACCAATAGTCAAATAATGTTTAATTTATAGGGGTAATAACACAATAATAACAATGCAAGGATCCCACTAGGAGAAGAATAAAAGGTCTGCTAGCCATTTGGTCTTTCTCTCTTTCTTACACACTCTCATGCAAATATCCATCAAGGAAAAGGATGAAATAAAAAAATGATCCAAATATGCTACGTTTGGTCAAGTTGGAAGACACGAGGACAGTAAAATAGCTTAGTACAACATAGATCCTGAGGGTTTTGCCAAGTTATGTGTGATGAAACAATTCATGAGGAATAGGTACCCTGGCACTCCCCTACATCGTGCCACCTGGCTGAGTCTCAGGCACATTACAGTGGTTTTTATACCCTTCAGACCCAGGCGTGCACAGAATTGGGCTGCAATGGTGGAGGATGCCAGCTGCAGAGCAGCTGAAAATTCTCTTACACTCCAAAAATCCTTAGCTGCTTGTCAGGACAGCTTTATGGAAAGTGAGATGAGGTTCTGGCCTCAGTGTTTAACTGTACTTGGCCATAACTCAATTTCTCACAAACAGCAATTTTGGCATGTTCTTTTTCTCTTGTACAACTGTGATACATGCAGTGGGAATAATAAATTACCATGCTATTACACGACAACAGAAATCTCAACGTGTTTGGCTTCATATGCAGAACTAAAAACGTGGGCTGCTTCTTTCACTGCGCTTTTGCTGGGCTGGAATCTCATATATTTAGATTGTTTAGTAACGAACTGCTGAACACCCGAGATTGAGAACTCATGGAAAAACCCTTATGAATAGCGTTAGTGAGAGTATTTTTGTGAACAGAAGGAACTGAAAGACCCGCTCTGTGTAGTTCGAATCACTCTCATACACTTTGGGCGTATATTGCAATGAAACTGAGAATGTGGGGTTTGGAGGAAGGTCCACAAAGGCTGCTTTTCTTCAGATGTGATTATACACCTCTCTGGAAAACACAAAAATTGTGCCATGCAAATACCAATGTCTTTTATAATTCATTAAAATCTACTGTTAGATTCTTGAGTGGAGAAGTTAAGAACAGGAAAACAAGCACTACGCGATTAAAGACAACCTTTTGTTTAGGGGAAAAAAAAAAGAAGCTAAGAAGACAGTGGGTGGGAAAACAGATTCCGGCTAAGGAAAGGAGCAGTCACTTTCACTGAAAAAGAAATACTGAGTTGCTTTGTCCTCAGGTCTCAGTGGAGCAAAGCCTGATGGTTTAACCATGGCATATGGGTTGCGGCCCAAGAGAACTAAAGAGAAAATTTGGAAGCTCGTGTCAAATTCTCTGCTCTCTCCAGCTTTGGCCTAGGCCTTGGCAGCAGTCTCCGGGGGCAGGATGATGTACTGTGATATAACTAGCTGCCTGACATTTTGAAATGCCTTAACCCCCAGCTTTCCATCCGCCTTTTAGCCCTTGCAGCCTCTTCCCTTCCCACGTGGAGCTGCACAGTGTACGGTGTAAGACTTCACGATAAAGAAAAAAAAGTTGTTATATCTTTGTCCTTGAGGTATTTAATCAGCAATGACTCTTTGCTTTGTTAATAACATTTTCAGTAATCCAATATGAAATGCCAGTGATGGTCTGGAAGGTGGGGTACGTGAATGTCTCACATCCTCGCGCAGACATGTGCCCTCACTCAGCAAAGTTCTGGGACCGCTGTTTGGTTTATTCTGACCAGAATGGGGAGGGAAGGAGGGAGGAAAACCAGAAAGCACTGTTTTCCCAAACCCTAAGAAATTGCAGGCTCCTAAAAAAACCCAAAGCCTCCTGAATTACGGAAAAAGGAAGCTTTCGAAGCACAAATGTTAATTTTGAAGCCAAGCAGATGCTCACAAGACAGAAGAAATTTATTTTATGCTTCCAGCAGCTTTCAGATTTATAACTGGCGGTTGGTAGCCAAACTCTTAAAAACATTGCAATAATTATATATACAAACCAACACCTTTTTCTCTCCCTTCAAATAGAAAATACCACAGCACTGGACATATTATTAATTAAAAATTCTACATGCTGTTATAGGCGTGAACTCCAGTAGCCCATCTCGGTCTTTCCTTTTCTAGAAAGTCAAAACATTGAGGGGTTGAACACAGCTTCTCTCATACATTATCTCCCTAATGACTTTGACCTATTAATAAGTGGAATCTATCAAGTATACTCTCTCTTACAGTATTTTGTCAATCGTTATACGCCTCAATGGGGCCACCATTAAAAATCTGCCAATTAATTCAGTATTTAGGACACTGTTACTATGAAATATGTGATGTATCATGCGATTTCTCATCATAAATATAGAAATGCTGTAAATCACAAGGTGAGATTAGTATTTTGTGCAATCAGAAGTGATGCCTTTTAATGATAATCGTGATATACTTTGCTGTTTCTCTCCTCCAGCAGGATTCTTTTATAGCAGAACTATTCCAAGGGAAAACAATCTGAATCCCACAGTGGATACTGAAAAGAGATTCTTTCAACACCCTTATGCTTATTTCCTGCCATTCTGTATCAAATCCTTTTTGCAGCAGAGTCTAAGTATACACCCTAAAGTATTTTTTATTCTTTCAATAAAGTTAACTGGAGGTTTTCTCAGACTTTAAACAGAAATCTTATTAGAAATCCAAATAAGATTTAAAAATATTAAGGCATGTTAAACTGACAGCATGTTTATGTACTATATCTGAATAAAGCCCTCTTGCTTACTAAAAACATAGCTCTTGATCAAAAATGATTAATTGTGGCTTTCTGGTCAATAAAGCACTAAATAAAATGAAGGATGAGAACTTAATGTGGCTGAAAGTCTCTAATGGTGTTTATTAATTTATTATTTTATTTCCTTTTTTTTAAAAGAAAAAAGTTTGGATTAAAACATTACGTTATCTAATATCTCATGGATAAAAAAAAAAGCATTAAAGCTATTAGCATCATGTTAGCATGATTGCAATGAGTAATGCGGAAAGTACCTCTAATAGAGTTGTAGCTGTGGTTTCATTTGTTCTAGATGAAAAATGACATTTATCAAACATTTGATCTGATGAGCTATATATTTATGGAGAAACAAAAGCGAAGAGATTAACTGGCAAGAAAATCCATTCTGATTAGACTATTTAATGTTCAGTGTATGTGTTACAAATAACCCCATTCCCAGGAGGGTTCTTTGAACTCGATTTCTTTAATTATTATATTTATTTAGCACTGAGACCACAGGACCTGTGAATAGAACCTTTTAAAACACTTGACAAAAACCAAAGGTTCCTTTTCTCTATTGTTTTCTCAGTAAGGGAAGTCTTAATGCCACTTGGGATACGCTCGCTAAATTAAACGGAGATTGTTGTTAAACATAGTTTTTAATATTATCATTTTAAGATCTCAACTTGTACATTTCTGAATGATATTTCATTTGGAACTGCAACCATTTATCTAGTCAGAGCATCTGTGTTTTTAACATATGGACTGGAAACTTTCCATCGCAACGCCTGCGCTCTGCCAAAAAGCCAGCAAAAGAAAATGTTCGGATGTAAATACAAGCTGATACCCGAGTTCTTCACTGGGTTTGAGTCTTTAGGCACCAAACTAGAGAAGACACTATTATGACCGTGGTTTTGTTGAAAAAAGAAAACCCCAGGAAAGCTGCAGAGCAGGCCTTGTGCATTGCAGATCCCCATTTTGGCAACCCAAAGAGGGAATACAAGCTTAAAGGCCTGAATTTAACAAACCTAATTATCAAGGCTTAATTAGTACCAAGGGTAAAGCTTCATGGAACACCTGCAGACTTAATTTATGTCCTGACAGAGAGGAACAAGTGTTAATGGGCTGTATTTATGTTAATACCTGAACCTTAGAGAGCTAGTGGGATAAAACAGCCTATGCACTAGTTTTCTGTTTCAAGCTACAGAACAAACAGAAAAGATTTTAATCTTAATATTAGTTTGCACGTACCTCCTTGGGGAAAGGGTAGATCTATTTAAACTTTAAAATTGGAGATGTAAAATACTAAGGAAAAAAAATAACAAAAAAAGAGTCAGTTTAGAAAGTGGTATCAATGCGACAAATATCGACCCAAAAAAGCATCAGGGGCCATTTCCTGAGCATCCTGTGAGCAGCTATTGCTTTTATTAACATCTCTTACACTCCACAACTGATTCTTGCTACAGCACAAGCTTCGGTTCTCCCTCGCTGATGTGCAAGACAATTCTTTGCTATATGCAGAGGGAAGGAAAAACCAAGGCTCCTCACTGCAAGTGCTGTGCTGCGAGCATTGCCTATGCATGCTGGGGCTCTGGGGACATGGTCTGAGGTGACTTTGGGCTCCTCTGCAGAAGGCAGAGCCCTGTGGGGAATGGGGCCTCTCACTGTCTCCAGAGCTCATGGAGCCCAGACTGTAAACGGGCCATATGGTACCACCAGCCCTGGCTCTCGCTCAGTGCCAGGAGGGCACAGAACATTATATATCCATGCTGTTCCTCGCTCCATATGCAGTAAACTACCCTGAAGCCATGGGGTTTGAGGTATGAATAAACAGCTTGTATGTTTTTCCCACTGAAGTTGCAATTCTATTGCAGCAAGACTGGTTCGTCTTTACTTCTGGTGCCGCGAGTACCCTAACCGATCTTAGAAAGATGGTGTTTAAATGGCATTTTTCTGCCCTTCAGTGCTCCTTTTGTCCTTGGCCACACATACCATTTCAGCAAAGAGCACGTCTGAGAGTATGGCCATGAGAATAGCATTATAACCTCTGAATTACTCTGAGGCGAAGGGGAATGTTTATTATTATTATATACATCTGCCACCCAGTCTGGCTTTGGTTTAATATCAGGCTCCACTAGTATTTTCAGCTCTGAAACTGCTCAGGTTGCAGAACGAAAAGGCATAAAGCCACCCTATGCTGGCCTGTGAAGATATTTATTATCCTGTTGTTGGTTCCCGCATATACAGGTACTAAGAACAAAAAGTCATCTCAAAGCTAATCCTCCCTGGTTCTCACAAAAGGCCACAGAATGTCACCATTGACTACTGCATCCAACCTGCAACTTCTCACAAGGTTTCCAAAGATGTTTGAATGCTCACAACTGAATGAACCAGAGGTTGTTCTAATGCTTATTTGCCTTTATTGTTAGAAAGGCTGTGTGTCCTCAGAGCGTGACCAGCTTAAGCTTCTCATACTGGATCATATTCTGCTTTGCAGAACTGAAAGAACAGTTCTTCAGTAATCTTCCCTGGCAGGTCTTACTGATGACGGTCTGATCACCTCCTGGCTGTATTTCTGTTAAATAGATTGAGAGCTGTACACTTATTCCTATAAAACAGCTTTACTCATCTCATCTCATTCTTGTTGTCATTTTCTGAACATTCTTCATATTTCTACCATCTGTAAACATAAAACAGATCTTCCTTTAAACATTTATAGCTATAGCTGAGGATCTACTGTGTCCATTTAAATACTCATACGACCACCCTTTTAGGCCATTTGCAGCACAGATTTACTACACTAACAGAATGTGTTCTCTGCAAGCTTCCCTTACCATGCAGGACATCTACACAGAGCTGAATGCAACTTTCCAACAAGCAAACTCATTTTCTTAAGCTTTCTTTTATTTTCATTCACAAATCATCAGCAAACTGATCCTCATGTTCTCAGACCAACTTGATGAGACTGAGTCACAAATATTTCAATTAATTGGACTGCAAGTATTTACAGTTCACTCTAGTGGGGTAAATCAGCCATGCATTATTCTCTGTCCTTTCAGATCAGACAAATTATAAGAGTGATCAATATGTTTGAATTACAACACGTGAAAACTGAATACACAATTTGAAACTGCATTGAACAATACTCAGGCTTCAGTTTTGTGAGCATAAAGAGCATCGAGCTCAGTTCCTCCCACTTTCACAGGAAGTAAATACAAAGGCACAGTAAACAAAGTCAGCTCAAAATTCTCTTCACTTTGCACAAATCATAGTTGTTTCTACCTTTAGTTCACTTGTAATTCTACCTGACCACAGGCACACAAGAACAAACACAGCACTTTACACCTACATCTACAGCAAAATACAACCTGCCATCAACACACACCAGCGGCAGCCCTGGCTTTAAAGACTTAATTGCTCAACCAGGCAAGGTGGCTGTGCCAGCGAGCTCCCTCCAGAGGAGCACAGCTTGGCTTCATGCATGGTGTCAAGCCATGGTACATATTCCTGCGCTCTCCTTCAAGAGGCAGGAGCCCAAGGCACGGTAAGCCTGGAGACACCAGCTCAGCAGGGCTGCTGAGGTCACTGAAAATCTTCCCTTCCTCTCTTTTAACTAAAGCTTTGACTCTGCCTTAAGGTCTAAACCAGTTTTGCTCTCCAACATGTTTTCTAAGAACACCAGGCTTGAGTCTCTACAGCTGCTTAAGAGAGAAGCAAGAGTGTTTATTGGGACCCGTATGAATCCAAGCTACTTTGAAGGCTTGGTTGAGGAGGAATGGATAGTTTGGCCAGTGTCGCCTCCCCATCACCACCTCCCTTAGGGGAACGGCAAGATCATTTTTGTTATCTTTTCTCCTTCTTATTCTATAATCCTTTTAAAAATATTGACGGTAATGCTTCTTCCCCTCCTGCTTTTTTCTGGCAATGACTATTGATCCCATCTCTGCCACCAGCTCGTTCACCACATTGCGGTGGTGTACAAACCATCAGCACTTTCCATGGCATCCGTGAAGATGTCATCAAGGATGTTTGCACAGCTGGGAAAGCAGGGTTTGTCGTGGGGCTGTGTTTTAGTGCTGTGAGCTGAGAAGTGCAGCAGACCCAGCAGACAACCGGTAGGGATTTGCATTATCTTGCAGAAATCCCCCAACCCCCTGCATCTATCGGAGGCTCCTTCTGTGTGAGAACAAACTTCCTGAGGCTACACGAGGTACTTACACAGCTTGGAGCAAAACCCATCCAGAATGGACCATGTGGGCTCAGCATAATGCTGGAGGGGAGTTTCAGACACGTTCTGTCCTGAGACTTGGAAAGGTATTTAAGGACGAAGTGGAGGAATCATAGAGTAATTGAATGGTTTGGGTTGAAAGGGGACTTAAAGCCCATTCCAGTCCCACCCTCTTTGCCATGGGCAGGGACACCTCCCACTGGATCAGGTTGCTCCAAGCCCCATCCAACCTGGCCTGGAGCCCCTCCAGGGATGGGGCAGCCACCACTGCTCTGGGCACCCTGGGCCAGGGCCTCCCCACCCTCACAGGAGAACATTCTCCCTAAGACTCCCTAAGTCTCTCGCAGCTTAAAACTGTCCCCCCTCGTCCTATCCCTGCACTCCCTGATAAAGAGCTCCTCCTCAGGTTTCCCGGAGGCCCCTTTAAAGGAAAGCCTTCCCACCTCCCATGCAGCTTTGTGGCATCCCAGGGCAACATCTCAGACCTCGGGAAGAGTGGAGCCAGCCACCATCTGCTCCCCAGAATCACCTCTGCCATGCAGAGAGCCCTTTCTCTACCTTTGACGAGCCATGACCAGTGGAGGAATTGCTGCCTAGTGCCCAGCTTGGACGCCCAAGGACGTGAGGCCCCAGCACCTCACCAGCTTCCCACCTGGAGCCCCCAGTGTCCTGAACGCGTGCACCTTGGAGTACTGCTGGAAACATCAGCTGAGTCTCCAAGTTGCAGTATACTTTCTGAAACACTAAATGAGCATCTGAATGCGAGCACCAATGCAACGCCCACCTGGAGACAGTAATAACCGCTGCTTCTCAGGGCAATAATCAGCTGTTTGCAGGGAGGGGTGCTTATGGTGCACTGGAAGAAACAAGGAATATGAATGGTAGCAGTAGATTGCTCTCTCTCTCCAGAGTCTCCAGCTTTACAAATGGTCACTTCCTAAACCAAGCACAGAATCATAGAATCATTAAGGCTGGAAAACACCCCTAAGATCATTCAGTCCAACCATCAATGCACAACTGAATTTTGATTCAAGAACAAGACAATAAAAATAGTAATAGCCATTTTACGGATTTTGTTTATTACTTTTAACCAGCATGTTAATATCTCTTTTAAGTACGTTTTTACCTCTGGCAAATTCATCAGACCTTGAAATGTGGTTTCCAAGACCGGATATTACACATTAACACCAATCTAATATGTACGATCATTATGGAAACAATTCAAGCGAAGCATATTGATTTTTTTTCATGACCAGCAAGAACATCGATGCATAACACACACGAGTTCTCATACACATACATATATGCAGACATGTTCTCGTAAATCAACACGGGCGCAGTGTTACGGGAAGAATACGGTTGAGGCTATGGCGTGGATAGGCGTAGGTTTTTGCAATTCACATACACTTTCATTTTGGTCACGTGACCATGTTTCAGAACAGTGTGATGCTTGTATAGTTTGTAAAACTAGCTTTAAGATAGACGATAAACGGAAATAAACCATTAATCAGATTGTCAATGAAAATTCTGAGAATTCAATTACAAATCCTGGACCAATTTAGTCATCAATTTCTCAAAACATCTTTGGCGTGGAAAACCTGAGATCTTTGTGAAGTCTAAAAGGTAGATTTCTTACGTTTCCTAAAAGCAGAAACAACAGTTTTCATGCACAGTTTCAATCAGGTTTTATTTTCTGTTTTCTAATTTCATTTCATCCCACTTCAATGTGGCGTTTTCCACCTCCTTCAGATATTCCCACAGAAGAAACAGTTGAGTGGCTTGTGATGCCTGAGCTGGTCACATTAATGTGGCCTCGGGCACATGAACCTATTTTTTAGAGGAAAAAAATCAAGAGTTTTTTTTAAGATGGTAGTAAAGTTTAGCATTAATTCAAAGTGTAGGATAGAAGACTGTCTTGAAAACATGTGTCATCTGCCATCAAGTACAATGAACACAAAAAAAGAGCAGGAAAAAGAAACCAAACAGCTCCTAAGAGTTTATTTTCCACTCGGGCTAACACTGGTGAAATGAAGAGCCATTTTGCTTAAGTAGCTGCATTTCTTTTGGGGTCATCAGCAGGAGTGGACAAGTATGAACTGGGATTTATGGGGCTTTTAATTTTTATTCTTCAATGCTTCTATTTTCATGGTCAAATATATTGTTATTTAATGTTTTGAAATATAGCTTCCCAGTTTAACATCATTTTAGTTTCCCAACAGAAATGCAATTTATGAGTTGAGGTGAAAGAAAATACAGAAAGGAAGAATTAAAGTAGTGAAATTTTCTTGTATTTCAGACAAGAGAAAAATCTTTACCTAACTTGAAATATTTTCCATGCTTGCTTAAAAATCCATAAAATGAGCAACTGCCCATCAACTTAGGAATAATAATATATGCAACATCTCCTGCACACAAGTCAGGGCCAATCACACCTGCAGATTTCTACCCATTTGTTAAATTCTCCACTCAGGAAATGCCAAAGGATTGAAGAGTAAAAATGAGTGAGTGAAGACATGGTTTCAAGTCACTAAACTGTAGAGGTGTCACAATCCTTTTTGGAGGGAGATGATGAAGTTGCACTGTAGTGAGGAGAAATCTCAGTTGGCTTCAAAGCCAACACAGCATGTTAGAGTTTTACAGAAAGAAAACAGCAAAGAGAAGTGTGTGTGAAGGGAAAAAGAATAAGCAGCTCTAGAAACAGACCACAAACACTGAACACCAGCTGTGTTCAGCTACATGAAACTAAGCATCAGCTGCTGAATGTAGATCATGCAGGCGGTCTATTGACTTGATACAGAATCACAGAATCATAGAATGGTTTGGCTTGGAAGGGACCTTAAAGATCATCCAGTTCCAACCCCCCTCTGCTTTAATACAAAGCAATCCAATATGGATGGAAGTTGTTTTATGACTATGACATAGAAACTTTATCTATTGAGGTAAACACACAGACAGCGTCTTCCTGTGCATAGAGGAGCGCTTAGTTAGACTGAAACTCTGACTAAACAGATTTAGTCAGCGCAGGCAGCTCATAATAGTCATTGAGGTTCCTACGTGTCAAAATGCAGACTCTTATCAAACACTATAAACACCATTGGGCAAATCAGATCTTTGTTGTTTCTTATTTAACACTAGTTAACATCAATGAAGTGATCAAACAGCAGGGTGCAGGAATCTTTTTGCTTGCTTGCTTTTCTGTTAATGGAGAGCTTAAAACTATTATTTACATTTACGGCCTTTTGCGATCTCTCTGCAATTATGCAAATGCCATTTCAATTTTGCAAGAATTCAATATAGAAAAGGCAAACATACACTGCACATTGGACCAATCATGACTAAGCGATGTCCTTCAGGTACCTTCACCAGATGGTAAGCAAGGTAATCAAGTCAGCCTTACCCTGTCAAAACACTAACTAGCCCTTAACCAGATAACTCACGTCCCACCACATTCGCACATTCACACCATCCGCTTTTTGCAGATGAGGAAAATGAGGCACAGCAGTGCAACCGAACGGCCCAAGGTCGTATAACAATTCAGTAGCACAGAGAGATCTGGGACTGAAGTTCCTGATTTCTTCACCTGGCCATCACCTTGTTTGCTGCATTTGCCTCTGCTTCAGTTGCGTATTTGGGTGAGAGTCATTGATAACTGAACTGAGTGGAGGTAAGCTTCCACCAGAGCTACAACTATGAATTTCTAGACTTCATAACATCTTTACCTTCAAGATTTCCATCCTTCCACACCCTCATCAAGAACACCTACTGGGAACACACAGAGGGGCAGAAGCAGCTGTGACGGTGCTGGACCAAAGGCTTCCAACAGTATCAGAAAACACCTTTCCCCATCTTATGCAATCCAATCCAGACTTTGAGTTGGAATTTCTTTTCGTATTTTTTTTCCTGAAATACTGACCTAAATACTGCACTCACTCTATTTATCTTGAACCTTGTCAAAGGGTTCTGCTTAGAAAATGAGAAATACTATATTATAACGAGTAAACATTCAATATATCTCCATTGCACCATTCAAAAAATCTGCAAATAGAGAGATCAATTTTTCTTTTTTTCTAACACTCTCCCCAAGCCTGATCTGTATTTCATTGAGACAAACACCAAAATCCTTTCACTGGTAACAAGCAGCTTCACTGACATGCAATTTTTACAGCTGTTACAAACAAAAAAAGAATACAATTCTGGTGTCCTTCTATTTAATAAATTCCATAAAGTGTAATTTTGTGAGTGCTAATGCATAGATTTGTGCTTTTAAACACAGATTTAAAATAAAGGTGTAATCACATCTTCATCCCTGCAGCAGCACAGTTAAAGAGAGATAATTCATAAGAGCAATAACAGAGAATTTTGGACACAAAGTAAAAAATAAGAGGAAACTGGAAGAGAAAAGGATGTCAAGAAGAGTGACCTTCTCTTTACCTTCTCTCTGCTGTGTCCACATGTCAGTGCGGTTCTGCCAGCTTCCCACGGTAAGCAAGCAAAAGCCAAAAAGTACAAGCACACATCATCTCCCTCTTCCCAGCTTCCTCCCTGAACTTCCTGGCTTCTCTGAGTTTATGTCAATACCTCGGTAATAATTCTGATTTATATAAGCTAAAATCTTATGGTTTCATAATATCTTCAAATGGAGGATTTTTACAATAATCCTGTCACCATGAGCATCCCTATGTTTTCTGGAGTTAAGTTCTTTTTGCTTTTTAAAAATAAACATTGCTATGTGGTGTTCTCAAAAACCATCCTGTCCTAAATTATGCCACGTGAACCTAGAAAATGCTTACTAGATTAATCAAAAATCTTTTTTCTACACAGCAAAACGAACAGTCATTAGCAAAAGAAGCGATGAAACTTTGATGCATATCTCACACGTGGACGCCCTCCCAGCGCACCCGGAGAGCACAGCTGATTCCAGCAACAGATGCCCTCAACTTGGTTTCCTCCTGATGTGACTGAGATTGTAATTATTAGATATTTTTTTTCTGCCTCCTGAAAGAATTAAAATTACATGTATCCCAGCTGCTACAAAACAGTAAATCACATCTGATAATTACTAAATACTATGAAGGAAGACGATAGAAGGATTGGGTTTTACTGAGATATGTGACTGGGCACGATTTTTTTGAAGGAAGAAAGTTGCTGCTCATATCAACAGTCTTCTAAACCCCACTTACACTTCAGTACATTCCAGTCTGTTTTCTTTTTATCCTCATCTAACGAAATCTAAAACCCAAGAAAGAACATATTTCATTTCACTGCTTCAGTTGCAAAGCAGCCGAGGAGCTCCACCAATCTCATCAGTTTCTAGTTCCTCTCGCACATGAAATTCATATTTCCTGGTGTCAGTGTCCTTAGAAGAAGAGTGAACAGAGCACTTAGAATCATTAGTCATCTTTCATGCTCTGGAGGTCCTTCTTGACCAATTTAGTAAAGAACAATGCTGCGTAAAAGAGACAGGATGGCTGCTAATGACAGGCAACAGTTCAATATTTTATGCCACCTTAAAAAAGTTTCAGTAACTGAAGGTGTTCTCACATTAATTCTTTGCATCAATTATTGACAGAGAATTTAATTTAAAGGCAACTAGTCAGTAACCTAGGGGTACTGTTTTAAATAATTTATAATTGCTGCATGGGTGTAATCATATTGCTATTGATTGAGATCCAGTCACTTCTACCAGTCCAGCATGTCTTATGCTAATTAATTTTAGTGATATCACCTTTTTAACTCTGCATTCCCTGGTAACAGGAACTCATTATTAAAAAATAATTTAATCAGGAGCAATCTTTTAAAGTTTATTTGATTAGTGCTTGCTAGGCCATTGAAAAAGTAGATTTAAATGAAAGTAAAATTAGAAACTGAAGAAGGATACAGATAGTCCGATAATTTCAAAAGAAAAAAAAGAATGCTTTAAAGAACTAAGATTTTGATTAGATATAGGAAAGAAGATTAAGACAGAGTTATCACCATTGACCCTTGATCCTGAAATTGTTACATGCATTATCTGCCATTTAAATCAATAGAAATTTTGAAGATCAGAACCTCTCCAGTGAACTTCAACTCACCACGAGGCCAGCCTAGGAGCAGGCCTTGCAGACATCCCCATAAAACACAACATCACCTTTCAAGACAAGAACAGAAAGTCCTCCACAGCATACCCCTCTCCTGCCTCACCCATCAGTCCCCGTCCCTGGAAATATTCAAGGTCATGTTGGATGGGGCTCTGAGCAATGTGACCTGGTTAAGATGTTCCTGCTCCTGAAGGGACTTGGACTGGCTGACCTTCATGGTTCCTTCCAACCCAAACCATTCTGTGATTCTATGAAACCCGTCCTCAGTAGAGGCTGATTCTTGCCTTCCAGTATCTACTGGAAGCACTTTTTCAAGCTGCCCCCAAGTTTAGAAAGTGCTTCCTCATATGGACAGAGAAATCCCCTGTTGTAAACATGAAATCCTTTCTGGAAATTCTCCTTTGCTGGCACATCAACAAAAGGAATATTTAGGTTGTTGGTACGTGCTGAAACCTGCTGACCACATGGATTTATCTATCACTGTATGGTTGTTTCTTTGTGCTCTACTGTCTGCTCAGTGCATCCGTGGTCTCCTGTCACACACATGGACTGCAAACTTCAAACTAGGAACTAACTGCCTTTTTACTCTGGATGTGCACTTAGATGGTGTTAGCAAAGCAAAATGACCTGGCCCTTAGGTGCTGGAGGAATACAAGCAATAACAATGTAATAAAAACACTTGAAAGCATAGGAGTATACAGTTAGTTCTCTAAAGTTGACAGTAGATATCCCATCCAAGGACTTCAGGACATCCAGAATACCCTCTTTTCAATGCTATTGATCATAGAATCACAGAATGGTTTGGGTTGGAAGGGACCTCAAAGCCCATCCAGTCCCATCCCAGGCCATGGGCAGAGACACCTCCCACTGGATCAGGTTTCTCCAAGCCCCATCCAACCTGGCCTTGAACATCTCCAGGGATGGGGCAGCCACCACTGCTCTGGGCAGCCTGGGCCAGGGCCTCCCCAACCTCACAGCAAAACACTTCTTCCTCAGATCTCATCTCAATCTCCTCTCATTCAGCTGAAAAACATCACCCCTCATCCTATCCCTGTACTCCCTGATCAAGAGTCCCTTCCCAGCTTTCCTGGAACCTCTCAACACTGGAAGCTGCTCTAAGGTCTCCTTAGAGCCTTCTCTTCTCCAGGCTGAACAACCCCAACTCTCAGCCTGTCCTTGTACGGGAGGTGCTCCAGCTCTCGGATCATCTTCCTGGCTCTCCTCTGGACTCGCTCCAACAGATCCTATTCTAGATTTTCCTATGAAGGCTTCAACAACCATTATAGGCAGTTTAAAACTGCAATGGAAGCAGACAGACGTGTGAATAGTCAATGCTAGGGGAAATAAAACCTTCCTGAAAGCACCTTTTTTCTCTACCTTTTCTCCGGTTAAAGACAGTGGGACGGGTGCTACTGACTGCAACAAGAGCTGGATCTGAGACAGTTTTCCTAAATAAGCACAGATGTTTGGAAAGAAAGTTAATACAAGGATAAAAATCTAGCATGGAAAGGAAGAAACCGGAACACAAGGAGGAGGTAATAAAAAAAGCACTAAAGAGGTCTATTCCTGATCTTCTGGAGCCTCTCCATTGAGATTTGGGTGCTAGATGGGAGCATGGGCAGACGAGACGTTGTATATATCCCATATCAGCAAGGACACCAGCCAGGAACTACGAAGACAACAAGTATAATCATATCTAGAGAAGTCAAAACATTTAGCCTATAAGTAAAATGACAAACCCTGTAACTTGAACTCGACACATGCCAGGAACAAACATCCACAAAGTAATGCCACAAAGGACAGGCAATCTTTGTCCCTGAAGACACCATTATGTAAATTAAATTGAATTGAGTCCACTTTGAGGTTTGCAATCAAATGGGTATTTTTAATATCAGTAAAAATTGAGCTTTCCCCAGAGAATCCAAATCAAGCTGCTTTCGCAGAACAAAAGCAAAACGCTGAAACATATACGCTTTTAAGAAAGCAAAATTGTTAGCAAAACCAGCACATTCAAATCTACTTTGACAAATAAACTGTGAGGTAGAATAAACTGATGTGACATTTCTATTCTCTTAGAATAAAAAAAAAGAGAAATTGTTTGGGGACAGCACGGAACACGTGGGTACTTGAGGATATTGCTCCAGCAGGCATTGTCCATCCTCCCCACCCACTGCAACCAGCCTTCACGTCACACTTCTGATGGAAAATCCCAAGGAAGGCTACAAGGACCTGTTGAGAAGGCTGTGGGGAGACCTTATTGCAGCTTCCAGTACTGAAAGGGGCTCCAGGAAAGCTGGAGGGGCTGTTGATCACGGAGAGCAGGGATGAGGGGGAACAGTTTTAAGCTGAAAGAGGGGAAGATTGATTGAGATCTTAGGAAGAAATGTTTTCCTGTGAGGGTGGGGAGGCCCTGGCCCAGGTTGCCCAGAGAAGCTGTGGCTGCCCCATCCCTGGAGGTGTTCAAGGCCAGGTTGGATGGGGCTTTTGAGCAACCTGATCCAGTGGGAGGTGTCCCTGCCCATGGCAGGAGGGTGGAACTAGATGGGCTTTAAGGTCCTTCCAACCAAAGCCATTCCATGATTCTATGACTGCCTATGACACACTCTGTTTGCATGGTGCAGAACAAGACCATATAAAAGGCTGTTGTCTGCTAAACCTATGATTTTCACAAATAAAGTCTCTAATATAAATCTACTACTATGCACAAGTACTAAATACATGTGCTATACCATTAAAAATAAAGGAAGCACCAATACAATAATTAAGCAAGTATGCTTTGGTTTTGAATAACAGAAATGATGCCCCATGGATCGACCTCATTGTTAATCTACCTTGAGTAATGGCTTTGTTAACCAAATTGTGACTGCAAAAGGTTGTGTTTGACAGTCGCACCTAGTAGGATGAGACTATATTTCAAACAGCTGGGAAAAAAAATACACTATTAAATTTACTGAATATCTTGGCTAGGGTTAAGTATTTTATGCAGACATCAGCATCTTTAAGGAGTTCACCTTTTAAAAGGAGCAGGTTTTTTGTTGTAAATGGCACTGACACTACAACAAGAAAGTTCATTTCACAAAGATGATTCATTAAGAAATAAAATATTCATGGCTGACAGCTTGAAGGATCGCCATACAGTTTTATTCTAATGCACCTGTCCTCTTTGTCAAGTCCAATATGGGATGTCATGTCGCCAAAGTTTTATTTAGAAATTGTTTGTCAGAGTGAGCTTTCTAATGTGAATGAAAAATTCATTCCCTCATTAAGAAGATTTTCCATGAAATGTCTAGGATTTTCAATGAACACCAGGACATGAACCAATTACTGTTAAACACTTAAAGAGACAGTGTCCCAGCTCACTCAGCAAAACCCTTCACGAACAACTATATGGAAGAGCTCAATATCTATCAGGGGAACGCAAATGAAATATCAGTTTTATTTCAGTTTATGTGCTCCTTCCTTCTTTCCGTTTTTTCTTTTCTCTTTTTTCTTTTTTTTTCAGTGGCAAATGGAAAATGATGACGTTTGAGAGTTCTTACTCGGTTGCAAATACCAGGTGCTGAGTATGTGCATATTACTTGAAGGACAAAAACATGGCATAAATTTGTAATGACCCATATTAATTAGCCACAGAGCTACGTACACGTAAAGCTGACAACATTTATTTGTGTGCATTCCTTTATTTGCTGAAGTTCTCTTTTCTGGAATGTTTACCCAGGCCAACGTAGCAAGCACCTCCTCGAGCCCCAGAGCTGGCAGATCACAGGACCACCACAACGGATTTGGCACTGCCAAATCACTTTTGAAGGGGGAAGTTTTCTTTCAGTCTCACCAGACTCCCAAAGCAAGCTGAAAAGCTGACTGCACACATTTCTACAATGATCTCTGCCCCATACACTTTCTTTTTTTCCTTAAAGGAACTTCACTTGGACTGACATGTTCCCTATGACCAAGTCTCCATAGACCATGCACTCTTTCACTCAGATTCTTCCATCGTGGAAAACAACTTAGCTACTCATCCCAGACTCCAGGCTGACGACAGCCCACTTGGAGCCAAGCCTAGGCCGCTGGATATCTGGAGACCCAAGACACCCTACACCTGGTCTGATGTCTTCCTTGTGCATGAGCACCTGGCATCAACAGGTTCCGGACAGACCCACACCACGGAGAAGCCGGTCTTTGTACATGCAGCTCCTTATTTACAGCTCATCCACTGCCTGCTGGTGCCACCTTCCTGAATTAGCCAAGCTTTGTAGAATTGTTAAGGTTGGAAAAGACCTCTAAGATCATCCAGTCCAACACAGTGCCAACATGTCTACTAAACCATGTCCCAAAGTGCCATGGACACATGGTTTTTGAACCCCTCCAGGGACAGAGACTCCCCTGCTGCCCAGGGCAGCCTCTGCCAGAGCTTCATCACTTTGTCAGTAAAGAAATGGTTTCTAATGTCCAGTCTAAACCTCCTCTGGCACAGCTTGAGGCCATTTTCTCTCGTCCTACCCCTTGTTACTTTGGAGAAGCCTTCTGCACAGGCTGTAACAAAAATAAGGGTCATGCTTGAACCTCTCAAAGACCACGTGTGTGTTTGCAAGGATAGCCTTTCTCTCTGCAGTGGTGGCTGGAGAACCTCTCCCTGTGGGCTGGAGTGGACACCCACCCCTATCCATGCTGGGTTGCCCTGGATTGTGCTTCGTCTCACCCTGCAACCCATGTCGTGGAACTCTCAGAGCTTACACAAAACCTCTTCTGTACAAAATCTCAATGCTTAGCTAAAAACCTGCTAACTTTCAGTAATTCAACCAAGTAGCATTTTTTTTTCCTAATAAATGTTAGTAGCAATTGCAATCTTGTCAATCCATGTCATGTAGATTAATCCTGTTAATGACAAGCAGATGTCTCAAAACACTGGTCTATCACACTGTTCCAGCTACCCAAATTCCCCACAACTGGGGTTTATAGTTAGGCTTTATACCTACTAGGGTTCAGTTTGGGTATGTGTGACTACCTTTCCCCTCCTTGCAGCACCAAGAATTCTTCTATGTAATCTATATTTCAGCAAGTACAGCTCATTACCTTTGTGCAGCGGTACCTGTAATTACTTTCACTGGGAAAACAGTCAAGAACTATTTACATTCTTTTAAATGTCTAAGCTCTGTTCTAGACCACAGTAGGAGATATTTGAAAAGATGAAGTATTTTCTTAGCAAATCAATATTAATGTATCCAGTTGTTGTGGTCTCAAGAGCCAAAGCGTGTTCTTGTGCTACACTTAAAGTGTTTATTCTGAACAAAAGTTTTTCAAGTATGTGTAAGACTAGATAATTCAGAAAAAAAAATACAAGTGGTAGGAGGCAACACTGAGTCGTATTTTTTTTAGTCACCCTTTTATTTATTAAAGGTAAGAAGTCTAAATGGGTGGATAGTGATCATTAATCACCTCATGCAATGTTGAACCAAAATTCAAAGTTGAGTTTATATTTGTCTTGAAGAAGCGATGCAGTCAGGGATGCAGAAACAAGTCCATACAGTAACAGGGAGTTTATATTCTGCCTTGACTAAAGTGTTTCAAGAGGTTATAGAAAACTTCCTATCAAAGCTGCATATTTCATATATATTAATATATATATCAGTTTATGTTCCATAAAGCATAATAAAAAGACAGTTTCTTTAATGGCAGTATCTAAGCCTAAGCAAACTGAAGGTGAATTGTAAGATCTTTCTGCCATGCGATACCACTGACATGAACCAATCATCTTTATTCACCCCAGACCCTAAAGTCTGTATTCTACTTCACATGGGTGAATAATTAAAAGCGAAAGCCAGAGGAAATCATTAATAGTTTTGTCATCTGCAAAGGTCACCCAGTTGTGCATCGTAATTATACAACCGTGAGTGCAAGGCATTACTATTATAAATACGTGAAGAAAAGGAGTTAATGTTCTTCGTTTCTAACTTTTTGTTGAAAACCCCTTTCTCATCATTTTATTTACAAGGCATACTTAGAAACTGCAATTATTTTAGTTCTTGCAATCTGATGGTACTTTTTCCTTGAAGTAAGAATAGAACATGCCTTCCAGCTACCATTCTTTTTTTAAACATCGATTGTACTATAAGGTACAATAAGTTATTGCAGTAACCTTTCACCCCTCTAGACTTAAGTTCAAATATAACTGATACTAATAAGAAAACGTGTCTGTTATTTTAAGGTTAATCACATGAGACACCTAAATCCTCACGAGCAATCCAACCAAAGTGCTTTGCATTCCTTAAGCTCTTTCATCCCAAAGGTTCCCCAAAAACCCACCCACAAACCAGAGCTAACCATCCTGGATTTAGCGACACGTGTCCGACGTGTAATGCTACCTGTGTGAGTAGTCCATACGAAGCAACGGGATTAGGCAGGCACGCAAATGCATACGGCTGCGGAAGTGTTGGCAGAACCGAGGTGATGGTGGTCAGGAAAGGGTTACAGCCCTGCAGCGACCACTACACCACTAAACTCCTGTAGAACACATCAACTTGTCCTTGCCTGCTAATACAGTATTTTGAAAATGTACTAGTTTTTTAAAGGGCAAATTAGTAGTTCTGGGGCTCTTAGAACTAGTAAACACAGAAAATCAATTAAACTAACATGTGAAGCTTAAATATATCACATTGTAAACTCATATTTTATGCCTCCACTTTAAGTGCACTTAGATGATCTCCTGGAGGAATTCAAGAAGTGTTATCTTATTTTGTGCCCAAAACCAGAAAAAGAGCTCCACTGGGCTTGCCAGGCTGTTAAAATTAAAATAGCTGTTTGAGCACAGCATAATATATGAGATGTTTAAGGCATTTTCCACTAGAATTTTGGTTTATCTTCTTTAGTTAATTTTCTGAGATAAAATCCAGTTATAAATAACCTGGAGGCACTCTCAGTCTGCTGCTTGTGGGATGGCAAATCTCTAATAGCCAGAAATTCTGCCTCTTAGAAATCTCTTGAGGGAATAATAGTACTTTGAAAATTATCCAAAGGAAAATAAGCAAAAAAGCATTATAAAAATCATAAAAACCTGTAATTATGCAGGAAGTAATACGATATTTATAAGCTAATGAACTATCACCCACAGGCTTTTTTCCCCCTCCTTTTTAAATACAAACATAACAATATTCGTTGACTATAATCAATACAAACTGCTGATTTTCACCAAAATTGATTATGTAAGGAATCCTACAAAAATTTCAGCAGGCTAAACCCCTATGGACATGCGCCAGACCAATAAAAAGAAATAAAATCTAACAATTAAACCAGATGTCCCTGAAGAATTGAAGCAGAACTGCCCAGAACTTTTCCTTTTCAGTACTCTAGAGTCAAGAAGAGAGTTATACCCTGACAGCATGTAAAACAAATGAAATATGAAATTAATGCTTTCTCTAAAGAAAAGACTACAATAACGGTATCCTGGCTGTCATCCATTGCCTATGTATATAATTACTGCAGCGCCTACTACTAGAAAAGTAGGAGGCAATTCAAAACAAAAATTGAGTCTGTCAGACTAGATAGCATCGGATTTATTCTTGTCAAAGATCTGGAGGCCACAAACAATAACTGAAGTTCAAGCAGTTAAAAAAAATGAAGTTTGTTGAATATAAGAGCATCTTTATCTTTCTTTCGAAGGTCTGAAACCGCTGCAGAAATCTGCAAGTCAATCACCTCATCAACATTAGCAAGGAAAAGAGTTGAAAGCCATTCTGACAGACAAGGAAGAAAGGAACGTCTGTTTGTAACGTAATAGAAAATAACTGGTGGAGTTTTAGAATGGAAAAATCTGCCTAACTGTTCCCCTTGACTTTTCTGAGGTTACAGAGAAGGTTGATGATGGTAGTGCAAATGGCATCATTTATTTGGATTTTCAGAGTGCTGGCAATGAAATTTAATGTATGAAAACTAAAAGCTAGGAGGATGGACAAAAGACCTGAATTTAAGTATCAAGAGAGAAAAGAAACACAAGAAGATGGTTAGTAGTAGGGAATTAACTACAGGAGCAACCCCCCAATCTCTAATTGTGCAGCTGATGTCAGTTTGACTTGTTACTCTTGACTCAATGCAAATGATTAGAGGAGTGAAAAAGAAAAAATCTAGAGACAATCAGAGCAAATGCTTTCTCATTGGGAGAACAATAGAATTCTAGAGAGACTGACAAAGCAAAATTGTTGTCACTGTACTGAAGGAAAAACCACATTTTACTGGGTACCTCACACTTAAAATGTAACAAACCCTGATGACTGCAGTCCTAGCTGTCTTCTCTCTTACTTCTGGATTTAGAACGAGAAAAAGGAGTCTTCTTTTCCAGATGCAATCACACTTCCCCTCACTTAAAATGTAATGAAACAATCCTGAACCTTTGATACATATGGGTTGAGAGAGACTTTACAACCTCCACTGAAGACATCACATTCGACAGGTAGAGCTCCTAAAGCTACAGAACACTGAGAACTGCAAAATCCAGATGTGCATTTACTTTCCATTGATATTAAGCTCTCATTTATTAACTTAATTCGATGCTGTGGAACTCACACAGTTGTAAAATGTTTCAGTTAAACTTCTTTCTCCCTAGGATTTTCACTATTTCAGTGTAAGCTGCCTACAGCGTGGGAAGCCTTTACGCAACAGCTCAGCCACCTCCCCAAACAGACATTAGACGTTGCTCACACAAAGTTCAGGTGAAGCATTCCCACTACATTTTTCAATTACACATAATCTGCAACCTTGCCTAAAAGTGGTAGTAGGAAATCCATTGCCAGCAATGCACAATTGTGTGTGTGCGTGACAGAGATACGTTTGAATGCTGATCCCTCCATGACCACAAAGTAAACATGATGACTTCTCCCTTGGACAACGAAACAAACATCTGCTTATTCAATGAAAATACATATAATTCTGAATTACCAAAATCAACCCAACCTCGATTCAATTACCGGGAGGCAAAATTTCTGCAGATGATGGGACTGTGCTTTGGAGATGGGTAATCTGGGCTGCCTCTCAATTCTTCTTTACCTCCTTAAAAACTTTAGATGCATAAATAAAATCTAGGACATTCCATTTATATTTTTAACTTCAAACCAGGCATGAGAGAAAGCATTTTGCTGAATGTCAAACTCACACAAATATTATGCATTAAAAATGTAGTTGCAAGACCATTTTTTTGAGGTTTCAGTTCCATTAATCACGTTGCCTCTAGTGAGGATCACTGGATTTCACTCTAAATAGTTTGTATCCATGCAGTACAGTCTACATTTGGTCTCTCCCTTCGCACTGCTACTGAAAGGGAAGCTAGCGAGGGTGAAGGCTGGCTGTGAAGGCTTGCAAAAAGACCTTACGATGCTCAGCAACTAGACAATAAATGGCAGCTGAAATTAAATGTTGATGAATGTCAAGAGATGCACATGGGAAAAAACAAATGCAACTTCACATGGCTGCACTGATCTTGTTCTTTGGAGCAAGATCTTGGGGTTATAGCATAGTGCTGTGAAAACATCAGCTCAAAGCTCAGTAACAATTAAAAAAGAAATAGGAAGTGAAGAATTACTAGGAAAGGAATAAAGAAAATAAAAGATCATTACGTCGCTGTATAAATGGATGATCTGTCTGCATCTTGAAAACTGTGTGAAGTTCTGGTACCCTCACCTCAAAAAATTTTCTAGAAAGCTCCAGAGAAGGACAGAAAAGATTATAATTGTGATGAAATAACTGCTGTACATAATTAAATTCCAGGTATTCCTGACAAAGAGAGCTGAGCGAAGATGTACTGGGGGTCTACAGACCCATGAGACCTCAGAGAGTGCGAACAGGGACAGGCTGCCTCGGTCCATACAGGATCCGAGTGCCATCAGACAGCACCAGCAGGGCCCGAGCTGCAAACAGATAGAAAGAGTCACTGCAATATTTACGCAATATGAAGTTAAGCTGTTAAACCCCTCCCACAGGACACTGTGGATGCTGAAAGTTTAGAAGTCAAAACTTGACCAATGAATGTAGGTTATTAGAGGCTGGGAGAGATTTTGGCAAACAATCTCTCTTGTTTGCTGATTTCTCTCTCTGCGTCTCCTGCTGCTGTCACTCATTGCAGTGAGTATAGAGGCTGATCTGAACTATGATCTGACCTGGATGTACTTTTTGTATGAACTGCCACAGATGAAATACATCATTAAAAGAAACGGGGAGCTATTGGATTGAAAGGTGGGTGGAGGACTGTAATGTGCTGAATAACCCTGAGGAACTGGCTCAAACACTCTTCCCTGGAAAATTTATAAATAATCATGACTGTCTATACACTATCAATAATATCCAACAAAAAGCCGGGACAGCCTTCGCATTTGTAACCTCCTCCCTTTCTTCTTTGCCACGTTCTGGGCTAACAAAGTTTGATTTAAAAAACAAATGCCCCCAGGGACTGCACCAGGCTGCTGCCTCACACCTGCACAAGCACAAGGTTGCCCTAGGACAGACCCAGGTAAATGACGATGCCAAATCCCATTTCTCTTTACCGCATCCCCCAAAGCATTCTATTCTGCAACCACCAAGTGTACCATACGCAAAATGATGGTTTCAGGTCCCCAGGGCACAGACTCGCCCTTTTATTTCCTTATCAGAATAAATGTAGGTTTATTGCCTTAGCTACAAATGAATCAGATGTAACCATTTAGTACCACAACCACCCTGAGGAAGAAACATAGATTGCAGACTGATGGCCTTAGTTTCCTCATTTGAGTACAGCTCCTGTACACTGAACACTGCAAACAGAAACCCCTTCCAGACCTTATTTTCTCTTTCCTTTCCATGGTTCAGCTGTTACAGGGGACAACACAGCAGTGCTCCTTGCTTAAATACACTCTCTTGATCAAAGGATGCAGTACAGTTGGCATTTTAGCCAAGTAAGTCAGAGAACACTACCAAAGCTGGTCCTCCGCAGTGGGAAACCCTTGACTTCAATGCAGCTGCCCTGAGGATGACTGCACACCTCTTGTCCCTCCCCTGTGAGCAGAACTGCACCCCTGGCATCAGCATCCAGGGCTGGACACAGAGCTACAACCAACTACCCCCCAAAAAAAGGTACCATAGAATTGTTTGGTTGGAAAAGACCTCTGGGATCATCAAGTCCAACCATACCTGTCCACTACTAAACCACATCACTGAGCACCTCACCCCCACCTGCATGGATGGAGCCTCCACCACCTCCCTGGGCAGCCTCAGCCAGTGCCCAAAAACCTTTTGGTGAAGAAATTTTTCCCGATGTCCAATCTAAACCTCCCTGGCACAACCTGAGGCAATTTCCTCGTGTCCTAATGGGGTGGGAGCTCAGTTTAACAGCAATCACCCTGTCAGAAAGGCAGACAAACACAACCCCCCACCCCAGATACAGATTTCTTTGGGGACTTAGGGTTTGTTATCGATTTTCCCTTTCTCCTCAGCTAAAATCACCTCAGAGTGGATACATACCAGTCTTTTTCTTTTCTTTTTCTTTTATTTCCTTTGTCACTCTTCAAAAAAATAAGGAAAAAAACTTTCATAAAAAAGAGAAAGAGACAAAGAGGACTCTTCCCTTCTTGAAAGGATTTTAAACCTGTGTTTGAACTGCCTTTCAAAACAGAGGGGCTTTAGTTCCCCTCTGATCCCAGGCCTGCTGGAACAGCATTCAATGCCATTCAGCACCATCATTTGCTGAAGGCTGTGTCTTGGTTTACTGCCAATGTCCTTGATCAGAGCACAGAAGCATTTACTTAGGAAAATAACATTAAATGGCAGCCCATGGCAACAATAACAGCTCTATCGCCAGAACACACTTGCAGAGGATGCATGGGTGGCTCGATGGCCCTGAACACTTAAGTACATTTTTTTCCTTTCAATTCCCTCTGGTACATTAATTTTTATTGATAGCTTATAGCTATGGCAAGTGGTCTTGGTTTTACTAACTTGCAGGACTGAAGAATATCACTGATGTGGAAAAAAAAACCCCAACATAACAACAAGCTGCCTGGCCACCAGACTGTACGCATACATATTTTTGAACCACAAGCCTTTATTAAATTTGAAGAGAAACTGCTCTTCCCTCACCTACTTTACCTGCTCACTCATTAATTTCTTTTAGAGATTAAAAACCTATCATTTCTCTGATTTCCCAGAAGCGTTATTTGATTTGCTTTGCAGGTCTGGGTACAAAGCATAGTGGGTTTGGGAAATGCACTTGTTCACCTTTTCTTTCACAACCTATGCTGAACTCTAAGGAAAATTCCTTAAATGCATAAAGTTACATGGAACTATAAACCTCAACAAGTTGCAGGGGGAAAGAAAACAAATATTATTTTACTACAAAGAAACCTGAGAGTGCTTAATGCTCTTTCCTTTCTCCTGCCTGCACTTCCGTATGCGGTGCAGAGATGCATCCGTGTCCAGTTTTATCTTCAAAACCTGATCCACCAAAACAAAGCAGAAAAAACAACTTGTCTGATAATTTGCATTAAATAACTGCTTTGTGACAAAACAATAAGGAAAGAAAAGATTACAGCATCCAAGTGCAGAGAGTTCTCACTGAGCGGATCTGTAAGGGAGCACTTCTAGAGCCCAGGCTGGAGGTCAGCCCCCGAATTCGGGTGTTAATAGATCATGCTGGGGTTTGTTTATTTTTTCCCACTGAAATCTTAGGAGACGTTATGTTAATTCAGACCGAATGCAGTTTCTACATGTGTGAGATAAAAATGACCTTGCATTGTTACACAGCAACACACCTGTGTAGTGGTGGTGAGAAACCTGGAACACGCAGAAGTTGCTGAGTGAAGCCTTTAACAGCAACGCAGGCACTGCAATGCTAACGGTACCGAGAAAAGAGTGCTTAAAAATTTGGTGGATCCCATCCCCTTATCTCAGCCGCGCTGGGCAAAACTTCCATTACAAACCCCAGAGCTCTTATAAAAGGAGTATTCTTTCACTAAACATGAAACCATCCCCCTCAAGGATGTGTTTTATTTAACTGTTCACTGAGACATCATCGTATCCTATGGTTAACGCTGCACAGACAGGAAGGAAAAGAGGTACAGAGCAGAACACAAAATGCACCTCTCCAAGCTCTCCGGGCTGAGCCCTCACCTACAGTTCCTACAGTGCTTTGATGAGTTGTGTAGACATCAGAGATGGAACACACAGCCCATGCTCACCCCTGCAGGAGGCTCACAGTGAGCAGTCATCACAGCTACAGGGCAGAGGGCACCCCGCAGGCCTGCAGCAGCCCACCCTGAAGATGCTGCTGAGCAAACCAGAAGGGAAGAACACCGACCAAACATTTTTGCTACAGCCCAATCACTCAGCTTGCACTGTTATAATATTAAAGTGACTTTAACATTCCTGCCTTCCAATGGGTACCTGCCTTTGAAGGAAATATATAGTACCAGTGAGGCTGTGCTCCCAAAGCGTCCGGAAACACTGCTAAACCTGTGACGCCATAGCATGCTCACCACTATTGCCCAGTTGAATTAATTGATAGTAGCAGCCATCCCAGCGGCTCCAAAAGCACTGGAATATGTAGATGACTACTGTGGAGATTGACTACAACCTCCTGTATACAACAACCTGAAAGGAGGTTGGAGAGAGGTGGGTGTTGGTCTCTTCTCCCAGGTGACAGGACGAGAGGGAATGGCCTCAGGCTGCGCCAGGGGAGGTTCAGATTGGACAGCAGAAAAAATTTCTTCACCAAAAGGGTTCCCAGGCATGGGCAGAAGCTGCCCAGGGCAGTGGTGGAGTCCCCATCCCTGGAGGAGTTTAAAAGGTATGGTTGTGCCTGATGATTTCAAAGATATTTTCCAACCTGGTGATTTTATGATTCTATGGCTTCAAAAGCTGTGCTCTCCGCACACAGGTTCTACAGGACAGGCATCTCTTCACCAGTCTCTGCAGAGTTGCCAGCACAGCAGACGCTCATCACAAGGGGTCTTTGGACACTACATTCTGCAATGAAATACCACCGATCGGGATGGTATCTAAGAGATGGAAAATAAGGGACTGAAAATGGGGCTCATCTTCACTCCTAAAAAGCAATGGGAGTTTGGTCAAGTTGTTAATGATTGGGCTAAAAAACATTATTTCACAAGCATCTTCTTTCCCAATTAAGCAATGATTACACAGTGTGGCAAGGTAAGTAACCACTCTTCATTTTACAGCACATATAGTGAGTGGTACTGTAAAGGGACATCTCGTTCACGCATGCTCTGGGCACGCTGCTGCAGCACGGGGTGACTTCAGGTCCAGCTGAGGAGATTGCTAAGGTAAAGGCTTTTTAGAAAATGAGAGATATAAGCTCCTTTAATTTAATAATGTAGCTAATTCTCATTTGTACACTCTCAACTTTGTTTTGCCTTTCTTCAACATTTGAATACCCTGACAGGAGGTAATGAAACCCAACTAATCAGCGTTTTCAGAGATGAATGTGATCTCCAGGAGCTCTTTGGGAAAAAAATGATTGAGGCACGTTTTTTCTAGTTCTGATTAGAAATCTGCAATCAGAAATAATGTTTACATAAAGAAACTTAAATATTATCAACAGCGTTTAGCACAGTGAAATTGGTGCTAATGATAAAAATGAAGTACTAGCGAACCACATTTAAACTTTTTAACATTTAAAACAACAACAACAAATCTTTCCCCTTTTAACCACAAGAGCTATGACTTCCTGATGAAAATCCCAAAGGGATCTTCATCTCTGGAAGGCATATCTCCCTCTAATTAATTAGGGCAAGGAACTGAGGCAAAGTGAAAAGATAAAGTAGAATCCGATTGCTTTCTGCAGCTCTAACCCATCCTTATAAATTGCAGAGGGAAATTTCCCCTGTTCAGCTATGATTTCAGTGCCTGTTTGCAAACTGAGGTTCCAGTCACAGAATCACAGAACGGTTTGGGTTTGAAGGGACCTTAAAGCCCCCCAGTTGCAAACCCCTGCCATGGGCAGCGACACCTCCCACTGGATCAGGGGCTCCAAGGCCCATCCAACCTGGCCTGGAACCCCTCCAGGGATGGGGCAGCCACCACTGCTCTGGGCAACCTGGGCCAGGGCCTCCCCACCCTCACAGGAAAATGCTTCTCCCTAAGATCCCATCTCAATCTTTCAGTTTAAAACCATTCCCTCTCATCCTATTTCTGGTCAAGAGTTCCTTCCCAGCATTCCTGGAGCCACTTTCAGTACTGAAAGCTGCTCTAAGGTCTCCCCAGAGCCTTCTCTGCTCCAGGCTGAACAACCTCAACTCTCTCAGTCGGCAGAAGCAGTGACTGTATGTCAGTCAGCTCTGCACTGGCCGAACCCACCGGTTTCAGCATAGTGGAAAGGCTCAGAGTGATGTCCTGAGAAAAGGCTGAGGACCAGAGCTTTCACTGAAAAGGTTGACTTTTAATATGCTTATTAAATTAATGTTTAGTTTTCTTTCCTTTCCTTCAAGGTTCACCAGTAGCTGAATTTTAGAAGCAGCTCACTAGATCTGAAAATGTTCAGACCTGTATGTGAGGTTTCCTTGTCCTGTGAGAGAAGAAATACATTTAACTGAATTGAGAGACATCTTTTATAAGAATAAGAGATATAGAGGGAAGAGGGAGATTGTTCTACAATAACATAAAAAGTCCTTGGCAAAGGCTTCTGCTACGCTTAGATTGAAAAAGAGATAGAGCAGATCTCCAGCCATTTGTTTCCTGGGGTTTTGAGTGGCTATCGCAGTATGGGAAGCGTTACCATAAACATCACGGAATCGCTGGAGGAAATTTTATTGTCTGCCAGATTCACAAATTGAAATCGATCTTCCTTCCACCAACACCAGTTTTGCCAAAATTTCTGCATAGCAGCCACAGCAAAGTGCAGGAGCCTTTCAGGTTCCTCCTGATTAAATTCACATCATTTGTCTTGAAACAAAAGTTTCTTTCTTTTTTTTCTTATCTGACTGCAACATATAATTTTAGTCAGCTAACACTAAATTAGACACCCACTCAGATTTATTATGATAAGAACATTCAGTAAGCTAATTTCAAGATGATGACTCCTATAAATTCTTATAATTTATTATTTAGTACTTTGGTTTTTAATCATTAAGTACGTGAAGACTTTGTAGGTCAAACCTGTATTAATGAAGACAGTAATCTATTTTTCAAACTCTCGGCTCCTCACCCACCTTTCAAATTGTAAATTAACAGAAATATCTTTAAACATATGTGGAAGAACAAAGGGAAAAATTGGGAGTATTTGCGGCACCATTTAGCGAACCATTTCTGAGACCGTGTCTATTAAATCCATTTCCTCACAATTTTTGCAACTCTTACCAAAGGGAATGCTGAAATCAAACAAAACAAAAGATAGCCCTTAAATGAGCAATTTTAATCATCAGAACAGCAAAAATGAATTGAAATTATGCAAACATAAGCATTAAAGTTTTCATTAGATTGTTACATTAGCACAAATGGGGTCATTTAGAAGAACTTTCTCTCGCTGGCTACAGGTTTCTGAAACTTAAATATTAACCATATGAATTTTTTAAGAGGCAAGTAAAGATATCAGAGCAGAACTTGTCTTTCAGGCAAGTCTATCGCTGGAGCGCGGGCTGCTGGATGACTCTGTACCCAGTGGTACTGGCAGGAGCTCTGCTGCCAGGCTGCCCTCCGACTACTTGGAATTACCATTCTGATTTACGCACACTACTCCTCAGCACATATTGACCTTTTACTTATTATGCTACATCTGTTTGGTTTTACATCTAATGTTTCGTTGTCCTCAGTTCCCTGGTGCTTTTATCCCCCATGGGACATTTAATCCTTACAACAACACTGGACATTCTTCTCAGGAATGCATTGGGACTGAAAATCTGAATATATCAATCACAGTACAGCATATTAAACCATTTGAGAATGCTGTAAATCAGTTGAAATGTATTTTTAGGAAGAACTCCTATAACTATTGCAAATCTCGCACGCACGCATTTCTCTCTCATCCACTGTTGCAAACTTAGCGACTCATTTGTTACTGGGAATAATAGTGGTGTCATTTCTTCAAGCAATTAATAAAGCATTGTGTCATGTGTACCTGGTAAATGAAATTCAAAACAGGAAACAAAGCACTGCAAACAAAATGCACTTGCTAGAGCTGAACCATATTACCAATGGTTCTCTGGCCTTTTCCTCTTGTATCCATCAAACAGAGGAACAAATATTTCTGGAAAATATTTAATATTGTGTAAATATGAGAAAACAACACTGCAAAAAATCTGATTCAGCCTAAAGACAGAGTTCTTAACTGCCAAAAATGTATTTGGTTTTAGTGGAAACCACATGAAAAAGAATCTCACCTTCACTCAGACACACAGATAAGAACATGGATGGATTTCAAAACAGGGACTAAAGGATTTAAAAAATGGAATCCTTTAAGAACTGACTGATTTAGCCATAGAAAAAAAACAATGGCAATCACCATGTTATTGCTGAGGGAACCGGGGTTGTTTAGTCTGGAGAAGGGGAGGCTGAGGGGAGACCTCATCGCTCTCTGCAGCAGGATAGGCATTCAAGAGATGAGAGAAAAACCTCCAGCAAACGATGCTCATCTGCATCCTTATCTGGAGGGATCACTACCCGAGACCAAGTAGGGAGGTCCCTCGAATAGCCATTGTGTTCTTCTGCTACTGGAAGGATTCACATCACAGGATTTTTAATGATGCTCTAATACTCACAAATCCAAGCTTTGAGATGATGGAGGCCAACTTCTTTTCTTTTCATAGAGAACAAAACTGTGTCCAGCACCACTGATGCTGGTCTGCAGACCCTTCCCCGCTGGGGTGCAGACCAAACCCCACAAATCCTTCACAAAGGCCACTGCACAGCTGTGAAATGGGAACTTCCGGGCACTGCAGATTTGGGTCACATTTGACCCAAAGATCTAGAAGCGAAAGTCTCCTTAATCCCATTACTGACATTCTGACTCATCCAGCTCCTGACTGCAAAAACGTCTGCTAAATTCCTTAGAAAGTTATGTTTTAATCTAAGAATATTAATTACATTTAAAATTATGACTCCCCAATGATTTATAACCTTGCAGAAACTATTGCATTTCCATATGTGGTTTTGCCATTTCCACTTCTATATACCTATCATTTCCTATTGTTTATTTTCCTTGATTGATGGTGGGGCTTTGGAGGTTTCCCATTATGAGCTTTATAATTATCGCTGGTAATAGAGAAGCTCTTCCTATTATATTCAGTAAGACTGCCCAAATTATTCATTGTAGACCACTGGTACAGGACTACTAGAAAATAAGAATTTATTTCCAGTCTCAGGCATATGCTAGATAAGAGGATGTATTTATTTCTCCATGTTTCAAAAGGATTAAGGTTTGAAAAAATAAATATCACTTAGCTTGTCAGCATGCAGAGCATTATGGTGCTGAGTTTAAAGTCCCTTTTCCTGAGTTAAGTACGACAAATCTAAAAATGGGAAGGAGGAAATCTCAACTATATCCTTACTCAGCTAAATAAATGAATACTATATATTTTAGCTGTTAAGCAGGTTTACAGAACAGACTGCACAAAACTGTATCTTGGCTTTAACAGTATAATGGGCTTATTTGGAGAAATGCTACAAAATTCCAAAAGTCCTTGACCCTTCGCTATTCCAAGAGCTCACTGAATACATCATCTGGGTTTTGCTTAATTACACATAATTAGGATATGTAATTATGCTATTCAGTGTGATTCTGCCATTAGGAGAGTAGTGGACAGCAATAGCATCCCTAGGATACAGATCCTGAAATGAAAGAAAATAGTCGACCCATGTAAACAGACGATTTATAGGAAGACCAGTAAACTCTAACATAAAAAAAATAAAATAAGCATTTTGCTCTTGGCAATAGAAGAATATGTGTTTTAAAGGCATTTTGCCAGTCTTTTTGTCTGGAGCATCATTTAATGATACACTCATTTGCATCAACAATTGGAGAGCCAACAAACTATTTTTGCTCTCCTTTCCTTTGACACGCTCACTTTCTAACACAGTTACGACTTTTTGTCATTATTTCACATGCGAAACTTCATTCAGGCCACAGATTAGTATATTATTTTAATTATGTCATCTCTAAGAATGAAAACATTTTATTCCCATGTTCTTCCTTGTGCAAGTGGTGCTAACAATCCAGGATGAGGAATGCTATCAGAAATAAGCTCCCTCCCAAAGCAAAATTTACATGGCTCGGTAACGTGGGAAGGCAGCTATTTCACGCCTTGATGACTGCCCACCAAAGAAAATAGAAAGTAGAGAATGCAAGTTGACAAAACAGATATAAGGGAAAGAGATCTGATCTTCTAGTACACCCCATCGCTGCTGCTTTTGTTTATCATGCTTTAACTGCCTATTATAGCAACTAGCTATAATAAAATAATACACTCCATTAAATACATTTGTTACTTGTAATGTTCGCTCGGTGCTGAGCAATATTTTACCAAGGTCTACTTCAGCAACACAGCATTGAGCGTTTCACTGGGCTTTGCCCTCCAAAACTTGATGGCAAAGACAACTGCGAGGGCAGCTGCATTCAGTCCTGAGGCGGAACGCAGGCATTGCCTTATGTACAGGTCTTGGGAGGATTTTATAGGATCTAGGATGCATACTCTCTGCTTGCACCTTGAATCCTGGGTTCAGTTTTGGGCTCTTCATTACAAGAAAGACATTGAGGTCCTGGTGTGTGTCCAGAGAAGGGAATGGAGCTGGAGAAGGGGCTGGAGAACAAGTGTTATGAGGAGCAGCTGAGGGAACTGGGGTTGTTTAGCCTGGAGAAGAGGAGGCTGATGGGGAGACCTCATCGCTGTCTACAATTGCCTGAAAGGAGGGTGTAGAGAGGTGGGTGCTGGTCTCTTCTTCCAAGTGACAGGTGATAGGACAAGAGGAAATGGCCTCAAGCTGCTCCAGGGCATGTTCAGGTTGGACATTAGGAAAAATCTCTTCACTGAAAGGGTTCTCTGGCCCTGCCAGAGGCTGCCTAGGGAGGTGGTGGAGTCCCCAGCCCTGGAGGTGTTTGAAAGATGGGCAGATGAAGTGCTTAGGGATCTGGTTTAGTAGCAGACAGGTACGGTTGGGCTTGATGATCTCAAAGGTCTTTTCCAAGCAAACAGTTCTATGATTCTATGATTCTTTCCTCCTGCTTGCTGTGGACACCTCTATTCTTCATCCTCACTTGGGGGGCAGGTGGAGATGGTTATATATTAGCAGGAATAATGGTGGTTTAATATTTAGAAAGAGGATTGTCTTGGACTGCACCCTTCCTCTGCCTGCTGATTCTTTTCTGCCATATGGTGACAGCTTTCCAGCCCAAGCTCCATCCGGCAGGTCAAACACAGGCAAAAGTTACACTCACCAAGGCAGGCTCCAGATACCAGGAGTAGAGGAGGCTGAGGGAACACCTTATTGCTCTCTACAACTACCTGAAAGGAGCTTGTGGTGAGGTGAGTGCTGGTCTCTTCTCCCACATAACAAAGGATAGGATGAGAAGAAATGGCCTAAAGTTGTGTCAGGGGAGGTTTAGATTGGATATTGGGAAATATTTCTTTACCAAAGGAGTGTTGAAGCATTGGAAGAGGCTGCTCAGGGCAGTGGTGGAGTTCCCACCCCTGGAGGGGTTCAAAAAGTGTGTAACTGTGGCATTTTGGAACATGGTTTAATGGTCACAGTGGGGTTGAGCTGACACTTGGACTGGATGAGCTTAGAGGTCTTTCCCAACTTTAATGATTCTATGATTCTATGACAGAGCCCTATGGCACAGAGGATGCCACGAGCTGCTCGGGGTGCTCGGGGTCGCCCTTGAAATAGCTCAGAATGAGACCTCAGACTCAGTGTCCCATCGCTCTACCCACCCAAACCAGCCCACTATCCAGAGGACTTGAGCAGGAAAGCACCAAGAGAAGTCACCGGGGGAGCATGCCAGGTGTTCAGAGAACCACGGGGCTCCCCCCACCTCCCGTCACTGGTCCCCAGGATTGGCATCAGCAGTGCAACGGCCCTGGGAAGCAGAAGGTGGGGCTTCCACTTTGGGCAGCAACATCGTCCAGATATCTGTGCTTTAATCTCAAAAACATCTGAAGAGAGCAACAGTTTTGTTGTAGGACTCTCATTGCTGCTAGCAGCCTGTTTCTATGCAAGATTAAGGTCTTCAATCCTATAGAAGCAGGTTGATTCTTCTTTTTTTTTGAACCATTGAACATTCTATAAGTGCTATAGACATGGTTTCTGTTATTACAATATTAAACAGAAGCTACACCTTTGAACTGGATCCGATATACTCCCAGCTTTTCCTTGGAGCGTTCACCTCTGATGTCATGCAACTTAAAGCACGTTTTGTTCCAGAAGCAACTGCAAGAATGAGGCAGGTGAAATAACGCACTCTGTATACGGCGCCTATCAGTTTCTCAAGTGTTCAGAGCCCTTTTGACACATGCAGCAAGCAAGCATCATACTCTACCTTTATAAAATAAATGTAATATAAACTAGATATCATCTAGACATTTTTTACCTGTATTATTCATCTCACTATCTAATATAAACTACTTACACATTATCAGATATAATTACCGAATATATTTACTATTTGGAAGATACAGAATTAAGATAAAATGTAAGGGAATGCAAGTAATTCATTACTTTAATTGCTTCAAGAAGCTATGATGATGTTATTCTGATACTAAAATAAGTTCCTTAATTAATCAGCCAAACACACTGACAATGATCCTTAAACCCACTTTTACCAAAACAGCAATATTTTGACAAATTATTTTTTGAAAACACAGCATGCGTATTATAATTAATTGTAATAAATGTATTTACAAACTGCACTTTTATTTGCTGTTCCACCTTCTTAATGCAAACAGTTCTCATGGCGCTATTTTCTGTGACCAAAAGGCAACAGAAAGCAACCGAACATTTTAAATATCCAAATAAATCCATGCTGGCAATTTTGAACACACTTCAAATGACAAAACACTGATGACTGAGGCATCAACAGCCCCCCTGGCTGAGGGGAAGAGACAAGTTGAGAAGGGAGAGGGGAATATTTACAGCTGCAGAGAGTCACTTGTCAGTGATCCATCTCTTGACTTGTCATGGCAGGACATCTGAGCGCTTTGAAACCTGTCCTAATAAAAAACAAGATTAAAGAAATAGAATCATGGCATCATAGGATGGTTTGGATCATAGAAAGGATCCCAAAGCCCATCCAGTTCCACCCTCTGCCATGGGCAGGGACACCTCCCACTGGATCAGTTGCTCCAAGCCCCATCCAACCTGGCCTGGAACCCCTCCAGGGATGGGGCAGCCACCACTGCTCTGGGCACCCTGGGCCAGGGCCTCCACACCCTCACAGCAAAACATTTCTTCCTCAGATCTCAACTCTATCTCTTCTCTTTCAGCTGACAACCATTCCCCCTCATCCCATCCCTGCAATCCCTGATCAAGAGCCCCTCCCCAGCTTTCCTGGAGCCCCTTTCAGTACTGGAAGCTGCTCTAAGGTCTCTCTGGGGCCTTCTCTTCTCGGGATGAAGGAAGGTTTTCCCAGTAACAGGGACAAGGTTGCATTTGGGTGCAGCAGTAGGACAGATACAAGTGAAATAAGTTCATGAGGGGATGGCTCCTGCACTGTGGTGTGAGCTGGGCAGCCCTCTGCGATGCAGCTGGGTTGCATCACTCAAAATCCTCTGCTGGGCACAGGACAGCTGCACAAGTGCTCATTTTCTGTGCTGGTGGCGTGTGTGAGTCCAGGGGCTGGAATGGGAGCTGTGAGAAGGGCAGAGAAGGCCGATATCTAGAGGATGAGAAAAAAAACAGGGAGTGCAAATGCTGCTGCAGTCTTGAGGTCAATTATCAAATTTGAGCATAAACCAGGAAGAAATGCTAAAAATAAGCTCAATTTCAAAGCTGGGAACTCACAATCCAATGCCAAGATCTGTATTTAAGCAGCCAAAATGGCATTTAAATGTATTTAATTATTATTTACAAGCTTAAATATATGCTGATAGGAATAGATTGGGGCAGATCAAGACAAATGCCTTTGCTGTGTGAAAGAGATTGTGAGGGAGATTCCTTGTTCAGGGGTAAAACTGAATTTCAACCTCAGGTTGTACAGTAAGAACCTAATGAATTGCAGAACGTGTCTCTCTGCTCTGAAAGAGAGTACAGGAACATGAGCAATCTTGGGCTGTATGTAAATTGTTTCATTGTACCTGCTAAATATAACACGAAAAACTTGAGACTTATAAAATGTCACCTGCTCTTATCGAGCTTCAAAGAGATTACCCCCGAACACCAGTTTCATTTTCATTTCCTCCAACACTTACTGAAGTGAACGAGGGCCGTGACTCCTTTATTTCCTAATCCGAGCCAGCAACTTGCTTTTTTCTGTGTTTTATGTCATTCCGTATGACATTGCATCAAGGCAATTCAGTGCTGCACGCAGCTGAACCAAAAGCAATTTCAGTCAAAAATGGACAAATATGGATGTCATTTATAAAGCTTGTTCAAAGGTCTCTGACACAGCTCAAAGCTTGTGCGCTTCTGAGGTGCAGCAAGGCTTTTCTCCTCTTGTTTTGCAGCCAACTTGTGGCGCTTTAATAGAGCTCCACCGAGTGAGTAGCAGATAGCACTTTGGACTCAGAGCAATCCTTCCATGAACTAAGGATGGAAGACTTACACTCTTTACAGAAACTTTTCAGAAGAAAAATGTATGGCTTGATTTAAAAACAAGTGTAGTGGTATCAGTGGAATGGCCTTGCAGGCAGAAAGCCAAACACCTGGTTGTCCAGTCTGTTAAAATCTTCAAGCTCATCCAGTGTCCGGAGTTTGTGTATGAGGGGAAATAATTTGTGTGTTTTCTTTGATGACTTCTCTGTTTTCACTCCTATCTTGACCAGATCCAAAATGCTGTCACTTCTAAGGCTTTGCTTTTAAAGCATTTTTGTCTATACATATATAGAGCATATACATGAAAATACAGGGTATTAAAATATTTATTTCTTATAAAAGAAACACCCCCTCATTAGTTAAAGCTCTCTGTCTGCTCTTTCTTCTGCTGAGCCATCGTTACTAAAAGCGCAGATGTTGTATCCAGGCAGGCCAGCTGTAAAAAAAGTTTGTGTGTAGAACGCAGAACCTCTGAGTAAGACCACCGATTCCAGTGCAATGCAGTACACCGGGGACACTGAGAATGTGCTGTTCCTTCAGCAGAGAAGGCTCAGAGATTCTCAGAAACACTTCTTTTCGCAAAGTGCTGAAGAGTTTCTCTGAGTGCTTAGTTCACTGCAGATCTTCAGATAAAATCAGAGTGGTAAATAACAAATATCCAATGTACAAATGTTTTTCTATGTGTTTGGGGTTGGTTTTTTTTTTCTCTTCTTGCCCTCTTCTTTGGGCAATATAATTCATACTTCCTTTGTTTGAATGTCAAGAAACATTTGAATTGCTTGTATACGTATTTTTACAAGGGACTGTAGAGATAGGATGATGGGGAATGGCTTTAAATTGCAGGGGGGAATTATTTAGATCAGACATTAGGAAGCAATTCTTTTTGATGACGTTGGTGAGGTCCTGGCCCAGGTTGCCCAGAGAAATGGTGGCTGCCCCATCCCTGGAGGTGTTCAAGGCCAGGCTGGATGGGGCTTGGAGCCCCTGATCCAGTGATGATGATTCTATGATTTTATGAATTCCTCCTTCACCCTAAATCATTTCTCCCCCTACACGAGAGATATTTAACTGTTGTGGACAAGTCATTCTGAGATGCATAACATTACAAGTGCAACTACTTATTTAAATGACATCCATTTTTCCATATATCCCATGAAAAGTCTCAGTGTTCACAAACCCCACAATACAACTGAAAAGCCAGTATAGTTTTCCACACATATTTCAATGACATCAGACAGAAAAGCCTCCAGTGAAGCTGGAGAGTGAGGGACCTATGAAGAGCACTTGTATTTTGCACGCTGACTGCTTGCTTGGGTCTACTTGAAGTATTTCACATCTTTCATTTTTTATGCCAATCAAAGCAACTCAAGGGTTTATTCATCGGAATAGAAGTGGTCCCTACAATCTAGGCACTTTTTAAAAGCATCAGTGTCTTGTTATGCAGTGAAGCACCAATTTCCATTAACTACTGGAAGGTTTTGTAGGTTTTAATAATCAATAAAATATTCAAACATTCAATTATTAATTTATTTTGTTGTTTAAAAATCCTCCTGGAACAACATTTAAGGACATTATATAGAATGCATATTAGAAACACATCTAGCTAATGATTTTAAATGAGTTTATTACATGCATTCTTTTACAGATATCCTCAAATTACACAGAAATTGCTGTAATTCCCACACGACTATCCCCTAAGTTCATCTTACTTATATTAAGATAAAATCAAGAAAATTTAGTTGGGATAAGCTTAAAAGCGAATACCATTTCCTATTTGTTTATATGTCTTTTTAGTAGTGCCCAGTTTCCTAAACATTAAACTTCACCCGATTCACCTTACTGTGCTCTCCAGAGGTTAACCTCCAGAAAAAGAGAGGGAGCCATGGTGGTGGCACAGATTTTTAGAAGCAGAAAGGCAGAATCCTGTATCTCTTTCACTGTGAAAGAGATGCAAAACAAGAACCGTGACCCCTTCCTCGTGACCATAAAGCGTTAAGAAAACATTCTCAAATCAGATAAATTAAAATATTTTCATTAAAGCAGCAGAGTTCACTTTTTTTCCAGGGAATAGAAAGTCAGAATTTGCAATCATTCCAGTACCTCAGGATGCACTTCTCAAATCAGTCTAAGGAAGAAGTTTCATTAAGAGCAGCATATCCAGCAGTTTCCAGCTGCTCTGGGAAGTTTGCCCTCTGCTCCTATAAAGCAGACACGAGGCTACCAGGAGAATGAGTACGTTATTAATCCCTGGCCTCTAAGAGGGTAACTACGAGCTGCACAAATCATCTTGGAATAAATGCAGATATTCATATTTTTATAACAGCAAGAGGCTTGTTGAAGGAGATAGAACATTAGTGACAATTTGAGTGAATACAATGAAAACTAACGATCATATATGCCAGCCGATTCTTTTAGGTAGTTTTGATACTGTTATGTTTGCGTTAAAATAGACACCCTGGCTTTACTACAGTCCTGACTGGTGTAAGAAATTAAAGGAGAAAAAGATTAAACACTATGATGCAATATACCAAACCCACTGCACACAGTGAAATATGGATAATTTATTTGAGCTTAATAAATATCTTCAACAGAATGGCTGATTCGCAGGAGTCAGAAAATATCCTTGGTCCGATATCTAAAACAGCAATGTCTTCAACACCTAATAAGAGTTCTAGCAAAGAAAAGTATATTAAATTTAGTAATAAATTAATGCCTCAAAGACACAAGCAGATCAGATCAGATCGTGTGGATGTTATTAGGTAGAGCCTCAGTGTTGTCCTCTGTACTCTGTACCGAGATTACACTAATGCTGGGAACAGGAACCAAATGCACTCATCGCTTTGTTTCTGTGAAAATGTGCACCCTTTACGTTGATATTTTATTTAGAAGACACTGAGCAGTAGTCTTCAGTGATGAAAGCCCATCATCCCCTCCAGGACTGGCTGAGTGTGTAAGGTAGTCCATGCGTGGGAGGAGGTGGAATGGGCAGCCCCCGCAGTGCCTTGCACAGCCCCGCACTCTCCAGGATGTCTCTGTGTGCTCATGGGGACATAGCCAGAGAGCTTTGCTGGTGTGATGTGTGTGTGCCCCAGCCCGGCACAGCGCTCCCTCGCACACAAAGCACTGCCCGTGCCTCTATCCTCCGCTCTGCAGGGGAAAACACAAAGCGGTTCCATGCCCACTACAGCAGTTTGAAGGTTTTCCTTTAAACTGAGCTGTAGCAGGAGGTACTTAATTTAGAGCAGACACTTCCCAGGTACTGCTCAAAGATCCCACGTCTCAAGCGAGAGCTGTGCGAGTGCCTGCAATCTGGCAACTGAACAGGGACACAAAGACTTGTGCCTAGAAAAAAACAGGTCTCAAATGTAGAATCGTAGAATCACAGAATGGTTTGGGTTGGAAAGGACCTTAAACAACCCCCCCTGCCACAGGCAGGGACACCTCCCACTGGATCCCATTGCTCCAAGCCCCATCCAATCTGTCCTGGGGCAGGGATGGGGCAGCCACCACTGCTCTGGGCAACCTGGACCAGGGCCTCCCCAAACAAAACATTTCTTCCTAACATCTCATCTCAATCTCCACTCTTTCAGCTACAAAATGTTCCCCCTCATCCTGTCCCTGCACACAAGAGCCCCTCCCCAGCTTTCCTGGAGCCCATTTCAGCACTGGAAGCTGCTCTAAGGTCTCCCCAGAGCCTTCTCTTCTCCAAGCTGAACAATCCCAGCTCTCTCAGCCCAGCCTCATAGAGGAAACGTAGATTTCCTTTTGAAAGCATGACCATGGCTATAGACCACATGTGAAACTAAGGACAATAGAAGTTCATGAACTAGTCCCAACTCAAACAGAAAGCAATGGGATTTTGCATATCTACAGCCGTGCACTCTTTTTTTCCCTATGGTAAGCATATGGTTACATTCAAACTTGGGACATTTTTGTCCCAGCTCTGTCACAGATTTCAGGAATGGCTTTACATAAGCCACTTGGCCTTTGTTCAGTTTGAACGCTGCAGAAAAAAACTAGCTTACTGCATTTATTTTTCTCTTTTTGCAGCAGGGAAATGCACTACTCAGACTGCCATAATAATTTATGTATCAAGCAGATGTGAAAAAGACAAGATCACAACCTTTACATCCAAACCTTGTTCCACTAATATTACTAACATCCCATCTAACATACTTGCTTCAGTACAGCGATACATTTGTTTGCAATGATTGTTACACTGCTTTTGATTAATAATTAAAGAAAGATGCCTAACCCAGGAGGAAATCTTACGGAATGACAGAAACACCCATTTATGATGGCAAGGAGGTAAAGTAGTACAGCAGTCCCAAGAGATCTGCCACAGCTCAGATGTTACCTCCAATACACGCTGATGCCATCCAGCACTGTCAAATAAAACTGAACAGCACAATAGAGATGTGTGACCAAAACTGTCAGCACCGAGAGGGATTGCAGAAATTGTGTTAGGAAAATGGATGTACTGAGATTCAATTTTTGGATTGTATAAAGGTTTAATTTGGCGACCTTGCAGGTCTCCTGGTGGAAGGAGGAAGAGCCACTACGGTATTTAAAGAGAAAGAAGAGAATAATCCACTTTCTGACAATGCATATATATCCTTTTCTTTGCAATTTATCTGGCTGCAGCTGAAAACTGGACTGCTCAACACGATGCCTCTTTGTTTCAGTTCTCTCTTCTTCTTGTACATAATGACCAGAACACTGCTTGAGTTTAGATTCCTCTGCACTTGGCGGGCTGGGGAAGAGAAACTTTCATTTACAATCTCAGGGCAATGATATAAGGCCAACAAAACTGTGGGCACCGATGCATTTCCCTGCCCAAAAAAAGGAAAAATTGACAACCAAGTCCACAGGTGAATTGAATGCAAATTTAACTCCTGCTTAATATTACTTTGGACCTTTGGGCATCCTTGCGCTTCACTTGAATCATATCCGCAGGGCTGGAAGAGCTTCCTGATGAGGCTGTAGGTAGATATTTTTATCTGCACAGAGACTAAGGTTGCCATCTGGTACTTCTCATGCACAATGCTGTCCTCCAGTCACTCATCACTGCCTTTTCCCATCATCGCCAGCAGCTGACCTCCCAAGTCTGCCAACAGAAACGCTCGCATAGAAGATTCTCTAATTCATGTCAATCTTGTGGGTTAGTGTAGGCTTGGTCTGAGCCAGCACTCCTGCCTCAGCCTGCAGAGTATGGCGGGGTTCAGCCCTCCAGGAGGACATGGGGCAGCCAGGGAGCACGCAACCAAGAGGGAGGGAGGGTTGTACTTGCAATCCTGGGTTTAGTCTGTCCACTTCCTTCAAGGACACTGATGTTACAGCCAGCAAATCTTTAAACCTTTCAAAACACGTTCATCATCCAAGTAGGCTGTATTTTCCAATTTGCTGTGATATACGAACCTAGGATTAATCAGCATGCATTGGGAAAAAAACCCAAATACACCAAAATTACTTCGACCACCTGCACAATATCTCTTGATTGTCAAAATACATCTAAAGGCTAACAAATGGGAACAAGATTTCACATTTGAAAAAAAACCTGTGCTGTTGATGGACTTAAATGTACTGCTGTCGCCTTTTTTCAACAGACCACTTAAGCAACAAAGTGATAATACAGTGGAGAAGAACCGAATTTATCACACTTCACCACAGCCTCCTACACTAACGTGCTGCATAACAATACAGCAGGCTCAAGTGCAGCTTCATTCCGAGTGATCTTTTGGTACTTTCACTGTACTACATCTCCTACAAGTTTCATCAATGACTTTCAGAGGGAAAAGGATGCTCCCTCTTCCCCTCCCGTTCCACAGACACATGCACAAGCAAAAATGGCAGCACAGCAAATGCACCGGGGAATTAAAAGTCAACACAGGGCGCTCTGCTAGTTCATACATTGTTTTCAACAAGACTGCAGAGGTGAACCTGAAGGTAGCTTTTGGCGTTGGAATCAGGATTTAGGTTATTTATTTATTTGCAACGATAGTGATGGAAGACCCAGAGGATGGCTGCTCATTCCCCTTTCCTACGCTCTGTTAGCTCCAAACACAGCAAACAGCCAGCGGAGACACTGTGTCCTCTACAGCAAGCACAGGTAACACTGATGTGTGCAGACCTTCAGGGAGAGAATAGAGTTTGGAAGTAGCCTTTGAAATACACCTCATACAGCCCGCGTGTCCCATCTGACATGATACTGAGCCCTCATTGACTTCAGAAGTTATTGTGCTTTACCGCTACACAGTGTCACATATTCATGCCCTTCCAGTCCACTAAACACATTATTACAGGATAAAGTTATGATGCAGTAGCTTCAAATCACTGTACATTGGTGAGAAAGTGTTACTGCTATATCCTTGATAACCATCATCACACTGGCTATAATTATCTGTATAGACCAAGGAGAGAGATGGCAGTGATGAACTAGGAAAGACGACAAATAAAACTGGCAACAGCAGTAAATATCCCATCCTGGCATTACACTGAATGGCTAAACAAAAGGCTTGTCAGCGTTTTCAGCGTGTTTCATTTATTTGCTTTTAAAAGTAGTATAAAATGATTTTTCAAACTGCTACAAAGGAAAGGATGAAAGTTCATGTATGAATTTTAGCCTAGGAATGTGGTTTTGCAAAATGTCATCAAAACCAGACTCTGGGAATGTAGTCGTCCTGGGATCCCCTCTGGTTAGCGATGCTGGCTATGTTGTGTTTCTGAGCGGAAAAACACAAGCCCTTTCAGAATGATGTGTTTTAGGAGGAGGTGGAATAGAGGTCAAATTTAAGCAAAAAAAAAAAAAAAAAAAAAAACATAAAAAGGCAATAAGAATGCAACTCTGTGTTTAAAAGCTTTTTATTTCCAGTGCAGTTTACAATTCTGTATGTTTACTTGATTTTTTAATGTCTTTATAATCAAGAAATGATTAAGCCTGGCTACCGTGTAATGCAGGTCTTGTTCTCATAACATCTTTACACAAACCCCGCACTTATTTACATTAGCAGCGTGCAGCCCCTATGACAGACCCTGCCTGGCACTTACAGTTCTTTATCGGCTCCATGGTTATTATTAACATTTTCATATTCATGGATATTTTCAGCCTTTTTCAGAATTATGACATTAGTAGAGAACTAGATATAAAGTCTGTAAACATAATACTTAAGTTCTGGCTTATAACAGGTAAACTCAAAGCATTTCAGAGTCATTCTTATGTGCCTCAATTTTTCGTGCCAAGTGCAGCCTGTTTATTTAAGTTTATGCAACCTCCCAGGACCCTGACAATGACTAAGCACAATAGGGACAGCTAAGAAGGGCGTCGGTAGAAAATTAACTCTGATTTAGCTTATTTTTGTTGGTTTAAGGCAGAACCTTCACCTTATTTTAATGCATTCTTATTCCCTACCTCACAATTCAGATGGAATGAAGATATAATAATGTGATAATCGAGTGCCTTCACAGAGCCCACCAGTGCATTACGGCTCCAACATGCAGAATGCAAACATCTGCTGGCATCATTAAACCATTTCTATACTCTACATACCAGGACTTGACCCTGTGACCATTTCTACCATTAGATTTGAATGACCTCAGCAAAAGAGCTGAAAGGCCAGAGTATTAATTCACGGAACCACAAGCTCAATTTAAGATTTAATTTGAGATAACTAAGAGCAACCGAAAGTGTATTCAAACTTATAAGTGCAGAATAAAAGATCTCACCCTGTTTTTCAAGTTAAATATAAATTCAATTATTTTTAACAGATTTATTCACAACTTTACAAACAAGGCCAGGGTTCTTTTAGCATACCTCCAGCTTAATATCTGGCAATATGATGCTTCTGTTTAGCAATTTTTTTTCTAATATATGAATATCTTTCCTACAGGGATTTTTCTGCATCCTGATTATATCCCTAAGGGGAAAAATGCTTCATTTATGAGCCATTCCCACCACACAGCTTTGAAATGCTCACTTTTATTCTAACTTCAATTAGCTAAAAGCCTGTTTGTTCAATCACGATGGTTTTACAGCTAAAATCTTAATGTGACAATTAAAATATCTGAAAAGCCTACTCTGCAGCGCACAACAAATTACACAGTGCTGGAGATCTTTCTTCAGCTCAATCGCTGGTAGGTTTTGCAGTGCAGGTTGTACAGAGACTCTATGTAGGTACAACACCCATGCACACACTTTGTCTATCACCACGTCCACAGAACTTTACAAATGACAGAAACACCAAGAGCAACGAAGGGCAGAGCTTTGCACCAGGTCGGGTCAGCAGACCTTCATGTTACCGCCCCATCTTGAAGATCATCCTGACAGCCTAATCCAAAATCCGTTCCATTCATCCGCTCTTTTTCATGTTTAAATGACCCTGCTTATTACACCAGCTCTCCTGCTTCACGAAATCGCGGTGCTGAGATTACGCAGGAGTTATTTCACTGGCCTGGGTGCAGGATGAGCACATCAGTCATGACTGCCAAGGTGCTCGTTCCCATCATGACAAAGAGCTGACAAGAGAGACAAGAGAGAGATTTAGACAAGATGTTAGGAAGGAATGTTTTCCTGTGAAGGTGGGGAGGCTCCAGTCCAGGTTGCCCAGAGCAGTGGTGGCTGCCCCATTCCTGGAGGTGTTCCAGGCCAGGTTGGATGAGGCTTGGAGCAACCTGACCCAGTGGGAGGTGTCCCTGCCCATGGCAGGTAGTGGAATTGGATGGGCTTTGAGGTCCCTTCCAACCCAAACCATTCCATGAATCTGTGTTCTGGGGAGCAGGTGAGGCAGGCGGTCAGCCACACAATCACACAGCCCTTCCCGTTGAAGAGATTGCTCCCACTTTCATAGGACAGACTCAAATACATCCCCCACCAGCAAACCTGGTTTTGGGGTGGAGGTCTAGCCGGACGTTGCCACCGCAGAACCGCACATGACAAAGGTTTTGTCCTTCACCGCTTTGCCACCTGCATGTCATCCCTGAGTTTGCTATGGAAAAATGCTTTATAAACACTTGGATCCCATTCTTACTTAGTTCATAATTAAAAGTGGCTACAGAAATGATAAAGCTATGTCTACACTGCCCACTAAGTTAATTTTTAGACCATATTTTAAAATTGGTCTTCTTAAGCCAAGTGTTTTGAGGGTGAGCAATTGTACAGCCTCGTGAGCCTTACTCACACCTGAATTTAGTCGAGGACGCAATGGAGTAGGTTGTGATGTACATTGGGGAATTTGGAATCATCTGTAGAAAATTGGGCATTATGCCAGAGTCTGAGGGAATCTTCACAAAATTACTATGCCTTATTAGTTCTGTGTGAAATGTTTTCTAAATGATTAGGACACAACACACATGGAGTAAAAAATACTAAAAAAGTACAGCAGAAAGAGCACCTCCCCGGCATTGCCAAGGAGGGTTAACACAGGTCTGTGTAACACAGAAATACCGCACAGATGTTTCAAACCAAGGCAACCCGTGTATGAACACCATGATCAAGATGTGAGGAGTCGGGCACACTGCTTGTTTACCCGAGGGGAAAAGAAAAACAGGTATGCAGATCTACTCAGCACAATATCATATGCAGTGTATCCTACTTTTTCTTCTTCCCTGCCTTCTCCCTTGCACCCCTCCCTGTTTTGGAAGAAAACCATTTATCACTTTGCTCCTAGGTGCAAGAACTGACTCCAGCTAGGTAGGGCAGGTTAAAATTTTCCTTGACTCCTCAGCACATTTGTCATGCAGGCTGTCTGCCTGCCGAGGAAACCTTTTCACCCCAGGCTTATTGTGAAGACATACCCCATGAGAAAGGAATAAGGTGAAAAATGATGATGTCACTAGGTTGTTGCAAGGTTAGCACACCCTTAAATGGAGGAACAGCAAACGAAGCAGCTGCTCGGCTCCCTACATACATGACATTCATCCTCCCATCCCATAAAAGCTCTGGACTCTGTGAGGACTGAGCTCTAACTACTTGTTGACATAATTAGTGCTGGCTCAAGGGCTCTTTTTAATAGCCAAGTTGGCTGCAGCTTGCAAGGTTTCATTGGTGAAATTCAACCAAAGTTCAGCCAAGTTCTGGATCTATTTTGTTTTGTGTCTTATGTGTTTCCCAACTTGGAGAATAGAGCCAAAATATCCTGGTAGCTTTTCAGTTTGGTGGTAGTTGGTATTTTAAGATGACGCTGGCTTTTAAAATACACAAATATTTTTGGGGAAGAGAAACACACTAGGAAATAAAAAAAATAATAATTCAAAATATAGTAATAAGAATAATGAGTTTTGACTTGCTAGTATCTTAATAGCAGACCTTCTGCACACAGCACACAGCTTTGAATCTGTTTTCCCTTGTGTTTTCCTCTATCCAGACTGAAACAAAATTATCTCAAACAAAAGCAATGAATCTGAAGAAAGCATTTTTACATCATTTCTTTTCTTCTTTAGTTTCATTAAATGTTGAGTAAATTGTAACCAATTTGACTCTCGCAGTTTCATTTAATTGTGTTTGGGTTGTGGAACAATTAATGTTTATTCATTTCGTGTGCAAAGTTGGTTCTAGTTTGCCAGAATTTTTCTGTCCACGATTTTTAGTTGCTCGTAGAAAATAATTTATATGAGAAGTGCTTTTTTCCCCCCATTTCTTCACATTACGTCAAGCCTGCTCTACTTTGCAAACAGTTCCTAAATGCCTTGGTAAGCAAAATTAGATAATGTAGTTTCATACTGCAATTTTAATTTAAAGAGAAGGAAATCAGTTAGCTGTGCAATTACGCTAACTGTAATACACATTCTGCTACATCGCTTGGTGGCAATAATCCACCCTTGGGTCATATTCAATTGTTTCACTTTTATCAGTGACATAACGGGGTATCCTATTCCACACAGTAGTTTGTAATGGTTTTACTAAAACACGGTTGCAACTGTTGTAAATATTAACACATTCCCCGCAGCTTTCAATCACAGGGTATCCTTTTCTATTTTTAAATACACTTCTGTGCTGCATACAAGAAACAAACCAAATCAAACCCCCCAAAAACTTTCAAGGTGAAAATCTTTTTAAAACTCTCCCTGTTGCTCACACTTTTCTGTTGTTATTTTGAACATGGCAACACTAATGCCTTTCTTTGTAAAGTTCTTATTTTCAGCTTCCTCACCCCTGCCATGGATCTACCCCCAAATGCTGCTGGAAAGCATCCTTCTCACTGACTGGAACACATGAACTATCAAAACGCTGCACAGTTAAAGCAAACTGGCAGGGAAAACTATGTTATACAGAGACAGGAACTGTTGTATACATTAAGGCAAAACATACTTGTATTAAGCATGCAAAATTTTCTACACATATATATAATTCTATATATATTTTCAGGATTTGTGCAAGAAAAGACCAGATTTCAGTGTTAGGGAAATATTAAGCTCTCCTATAAAAACGTGTGCTTCAGCATCTCCTTTGTATTTGCTGTCACTAATCACGTTGTAAGTGTTTTGCTCTCTGATGACCAAAAATAGTTGGAACACAGTCATTTTGATACTGCATTTAACGGAATGTCTCCCGATCACTGTATTGGGTTGGTCTAAGTGGGAAAATCAAGTAGACGCAGAACTCGCACTGCTGTTACACAGCCCTAGAAAAGGATGGCACGTTTCGTGTTTCGCAGGCCATCGGTAACATCAAAACACTGACTTCACATTTCAGACACAATACATTCTTTTTATAAAGGACTGCAGATATCCTCCCTCCACCAGGAATATTATGCACTGACCAAACATAACATACATTCGCACTGTCTGACAAGAGATACACTCAATAAAAATTATATGATAACATTAATACAGTCATTAACAGCAGACCTTTCCTCTACTAAGGCAACATAGCTCAGTGCATGGCATATCTCAAGGAGAATTGCAAATAGTCACATTCCTGAGATAGCATACAATTTTCTGCCTTGTTTGATAAAACCTGAACTACTTTTCTGGCAGGAGAAGACAAAGATCCAAGAGAAGAACGTGTGGCTCCGTTTTACCGAATCTTGCTTCTAAGCTACGAGAATAATGAATAAAATAATGTAAGATAGAATAAAATTAAATTAACAAGTTGTTAAATAGAATCAACACTGATTGCCTGAGAAAATTAGGGAGAACGGTATTCAGCTGGAAGAGGGGAGATTGAGATGAGATCTGAGGAAGAAAAGTTTTCCTGTGAGGGTGGGGAGGCCCTGGCTCAGGTGTCCCAGAGCAGTGGTGGCTGCCCCATCCCTGGAGGGGTTCAAGGCCAGGTTGGATGGGGCTTGGAGCCCCTGATCCAGTGGGAGGTGTCCCTGCCCATGGCAGAGGGTGGAACTGGATGGGCTTTAAGATCCCTTCCAACAAAACCATTCTGTGATTCTATGATTCTGACTATCCCAGAAAGCAGTCCATGAAAGTACTATGGGATGTACAGGTCACAAAGCCCACACAGATCCCAGCAGGGGGTTTATCATACAGCTGTTTACTTCTGTTCCACAAGACTGTATCCAGTGTTGTGTTTGGTGTTCTCTGTCAAGAAAAGCACGATATGAGAAAAAGTCCTCCTGAGAGGTACAGGCTGCTTTTGTTTTCCCAAAACAATGTAGAAACTCCGAATGCAGACTTTGGGGATTCTCACACCTTTGTGCACACTATTATGATGCAAACTACAATTTTGCATGGTTTGCTTTGCTCTGTTTCTCATAGGACACTATGTGATAGTAAAATACCCCCTTCATGCACCCTCACTTGCACCAGTCCATTCAAACACCTGCAGGAAAGCCCACTTGGCTCCAAGAGTCATCCCAACAGGGACCTGCCAGACAGTTTGGCAACCCAAGGACGCTCCACAGAGAAACCTGAAAGAATAATGTGATGGGCAAATTCACAGAAATGCTTATTTCTATTTAAAATAGTTCAAGATGACCAATGTGGTTACTGTCAGTCATAAGACACTGAAGACCATCTGCCTCTTCACTGGCAGCATCACTTGTTAGACTAAGTTACAGTTTAATTAGCTGCACTTTATGTAAAGTAGATAGCAACAAATAAATACTTTTTTTATATAACTGAAGAACTAAATAAAGCCTTTTGCATTAATTGTTCACCAATTTTGCCTCATCTTATCTCTGCTGTGTTAAGTCCTGCTGCATCGTCCAGATTATTACTTTTAAAATACATCACAGGGGAATATATTTTGCAGGGGAAAAATGGTACGAACGCTGACAAATGCCTGAGAGTAATATGATTTGTGTCATTACTAGAGGATGTATGCAGACTATCAGAAGTGCTTTCATGACAAGGAAGGTATTGAAATTCAAAAATGTTTAATAAAATGTAAACCTTATAATCTTCCAGGTATTTATCCTGCTGCTAATTACTTCCAGGGGGCCTGGCACACATGTACAAGAGCAATGGATATCAGTGGGGAGCATTTGCTAACTCAAAAAGTTAGAAAGACCCCTTTCCCTAGAGATAAATAGCTGTTAAATCTGTCAAGTTAAACCTTAATGTGTAACATCTAAAATAATCTTTATTCTCCTAACAGACAGCCTGTAGGAGAGTTAATACAGTACTAATCTGGTACAGCAACTGGGAAGAATTTAAGAGACACGAGACCCCACCAAGTCTGCCTGACCGACTGGGAGGTTACTGCCAAAAATGACTGCTTTACAAACGAAGACAGGATTTTCTCCGAATAGCTGAAGTCTCAAGTGATGGAGCTTTGTCTCACTAGAAATTGGCTGTGAAATGGTCTGGGCAGATATATTTCTGCAGAGACACATGCACCCAGCGCTATCCACACACCTGCAGACACGTTCCCAAAGGAGCTTGCTACTCCAAACACGTTGTTCAGAGTAGTGGCAACTCACAGCGGTGCAGTGTTCAAGGTTATTAGTGCAAATGCATATTCCTTAAATATAGCACTGAATTTCTTCCCAAAATCAGTACTTTTGTCTTGACCAAACATATCAGGCAAACCTTTTAACCTGTGGGCATTAAGCCTAAAGCTTCTTGTATCAGTGATGACAGCAGGTTAGCATTCAACTAAACTAGTCTTTTGGGTTCAGGAGCTTCAGAACAGAGGTCCAGTTTGGGGTGCACACACACACGCACACAGATCAAACAAACAGTCCTTATGGGGTCCTAAGCAAGTGCTGTTCCCCAAGGACCTCTGCAGTATCTAATCTAGACAAATGACCTAGTCAAAAAAAAGCAGCTGTAAACTAGCTGCGCCTGCTGACATTGCACAGCAGCAAGGGTGAAACAGGGAGGAGGTTAAAAACAAAAAGGCAACAACCAAACCAAAGCCAACCCAAACCCAACAGCTAGGGTTTGGGCTGCCTGCCTAAGCTGGCTGACGCATGACACACAAAATCAATGTTGACACATGTAAAGTACTACACATCGGCTCAAAGTAAACAAATATCAGATAAATCTGATTGATTGAGAGCAGAAGGAATTCAAAAAAGACCTTGGGATAATGGTAAACTGATTGTTTAACAAAAAGGATGAAGTGACAGGGAAAAACAGTGTTAGCCAGCACATCTCTTCTGTTTTACATGCTTATACCCAAGTTGCTTAGAACGGGAATGCACGTTCAGTGAAGTTAGATCAGGATTATTTACTTCCCTAGCAAAGCCCAGCCAGAATATTGTGTCACCACCTTATAAAATGATATTAATATAGAACTTGAAAAGATATTAAGAAAAGCAGAGAAGCTGATTCATAAACTAAAAAGTGTGATCTTATAGGACCCAAGTTCACGTAGCTTAGAAGGAAGATATTTAAACAGGAATTTGAAGCACATATATATATATAAAACATGGAAACCTTCAAAGTAAAAGAAACCAACATTAAAATTAATATCAGTAAATGAAAGCAATATTTCATTATTAGGGAAAATAACGAAAGCTAAAGAAAATACACCTTTAAAATAAATTGAGACACTCCTGCATAAAGAATATTGAGGAACAAAATACCCTCCCCTTAGTCAAATGATGTGTTCCTTCACCACTTGCCAAGGGCAAGGAGGAGGTGCTTTCTAGTGATTGAACCTGGGTCATATGCATAAGTCACATGCAGAACAAAAATAAGATGGTAACATTAACTAAGCAAAGCCCAGAAGTGTCCGGTTGTGTCCAAAGTAGCCGAGAAAGCTCCTGCACTTCATGGAAGTGGCAGCTCTTGGTGTTTAGCACTACTAATTAATGCAGGAGGAGAAAGAAGGCAGGGAGTTCTCTTCTTCCTCTCATTCCTAGAATCATAGACTAGGTTGGGAAAGACCTTTGAGATCATCAATCCAAACCATACCTGTCCACTACTAAATCATATCAACACTTCATCTGTCTGTCTTTTAAACCTGTTCAGGAATGGTGACTCCATCACCTCTCTGGGCAGCCATGCCAGTGCTTGATAACCCTTTCAGGGAAGAAATTTTTCCTAATATCTAATCTGAACCTGCCCTGGTGCAACTTGAGGCCACTCTCATCCCATTGCCTGTCACTTGGGAGAAGAGACCTTAGTGCTAACTCTTCCTAGGACCAAAAGTCCTAGCAGGAGTTTCCTGGGCACCACTTTGCCTTCATCCAAGCTGATGGGATGCAATCCTGCAGGGTACCAAGGCTGGCCCACAAACTCTCCTCTCCATCTGCCTCCTCCGTGCCAGCTCCAGGTATGGCTGTAATCAAACCCAAGTGAGTCCTGTCTGCTAAAATAAAAGAGTGCAACCTTCAAGTGCTTGTTCATTTCTCTTAACCACCACTTTTCAACATTAAGGATTATTAACTTTAATGCCATTGGTGAGAAACTTTATTATGTTTTCAAGAAATTGCTTTAAATCAAAACTGCAGATAAGGCATTTTTCTCCCCTCAGAATTACATGGTTGTGTTGGCAACCAGCAGGAATCCATTTGAGCAATAGAATTACCACCTCCTGGAGGTGAAAAATGGGACAAAAGCAGGAGGTGTGTCTCTTGCTTAAAAGTGAAGGGAAAAAGGGCAAAACAGGAAGGAATGGAAGCCCTGGGAATGGGAAAAACTAAACAATCTGCTGTTGACTTAAGCCTTAGGGGAAATTATCCCAACATAAAATAGCAGCAGTCTTGTAGAGATCTGACAGCAAAGCTGCAGAAATCGGGGACAGATGTAAATCCCCCCTTTTCCACTCCAATCACAGTCCAAGTTCAATATTCCTGTGAGATTGCGAGGTCTTGGTGAAATCGGGGAAGCTGGAACATTTGACGTCAGTAAATTGACCCCAAGTTTCAACAGCAAGGAGACTGAGGCAGTTTTCACAAGCAGGAGCGCTCACATGCCCGCAGCGCTTCTCCTGAATGAGCTATAACTCTTGGAAGTGAAAAGATAAAAAATGAATCAAGATAGCCCTGTCTGAAGTTATGATACTTGCGAGAACTTTTCAGTGCCTGGAGAACAATACACAGTTGGCTTCTAAGTAAATGCCACACGCACGTGGAAAGAGAGAAAACTGTGTCATACGGGCAAGGTCTATGAAGCACAACAGCCTTCAGATTCCAGGTCTGTTTTCCTCCCACCATTAACAAGAAGTTAATATAGGTGTGCAAGAATCAGCAAAACACGCACGCTAATATTTATACAAATAAAAGATTTTGTACTTAAGATGACACTTCATTTCAAAGATTGTACAAAATAACTTTTTCGGGCTGATCTGCTCCCCTGTTAAAGCTTACAAAGACTTTTTAGTGGAGTTACAAAGCCATGGAAAATAAAGGCGCTTTAATGGACACTACATTAACTCTGGTATTCTGAACATGGCGCAGCAGTAGAGACCAGCAATATTTCTTCTTCGTGTAAATGTACAGCACAGTATAGGCAGCACGCTTGGATAGTCACAAATCCCTAGCATTATGCCAAGATGACAGAGTACTTGTCTTTTTTTGTTCTTGTGCTGTAATTTATCTTAAAAAAAATGGACTCAGGTTTTCCTGCATACTACGAAAAGTGTCCAAGAGAATGTCATAACTGCATTACTCCTGCTAGAAAAGCTAATCTGCTTTGCCATGTCCTCCCTTACCAGGCACTGTCACTTCCCAGAGACAAAAGTATCCATGTAACACTCGCTGAAAATAAGTTGTAAAGCCCTGTCAGGTGCTCTGCAGAGAAACGCCACTTCCATCGCACACTCTTCTTCCCTCAGCTTACAGTATATGTCTGTTGGAGGGAAACTGTGCCAGGGCCTCATTCAGGCCCACACGATATAGATGTTCATAGAATCATAAAGGCTGGAAAAGACCTCTAAGCTCATCCAGTGCAACCATCAGCTCAACCCCTCTGTGCCTATTAAACCATGTCCCGAAGTGCCACAGCTACGTGGTTTCTGAACCCCTCCAGGGATGGAGACTCCACCACTGCCCTGGGCAGCCTCTGCCAGGGCTTCTCCACCCTTTTAGTGCAGAAATCTCTCCTAATATCAAATCTAAACCTTCCTCGGCACAACTTTAGGCCTTTTCCTCTCATGCTATCACTTGCTCCTTGGGACAAGAGACCAATTCCACCTTTCTATACCCTCCTTTCAGGGAGTTGTAAACAATTATGTGGTCTCCCCTCAGCTTCCTCTGCTCCAGGGTGAACAACCCCAGGTCCCCTCAGCTGCTCCTCATAAGACTTGTGCTCTAGAGCCTTCATTGGCTTCGTTGTCCTTGTCGCACCATTCTCGATGGTGAAAGAGACCACATACACAGCAGCGAGGCTCCCAGTGAGTGGGTCCCTTCAGCCGCCAGGTAACGATACCCACATTCAGAGCAGAGCCAGTTCTGCACAGCATGCTACTACCTCATCAGGAATGCACAATACCTGCTGCTATTTCAACACCAGAAGTAGTTCAGGCTTTCATATCATTACTTACCTTACCTTATTCTTTGTATAATAATCATTTTAACTGATATCTTTGTTTTTTGTATTTTCCAAGCAAGATTTATGGTGCCTCCACAAACTCTTTTACTGATTACATTGAAAAGAGTAACTTCTTTAATTAAAAAGATTCTAAATATCACATGGAAATTTCATAGGTTTAAAGTTCATCAAATATAGACTCACACACACACACACACAATTATCTTTTGTATTTGTTTCCACCTATTTCTTTTCTAGGCAGAATCTTTAATTCCCAGCTTTGTGGCATCCCAGTGGCAAAGATGACGTTCACAGCACAAAGACTCACTTGCTCTCATTTTTTGTTCATTCCCATTTCTCAAAGAAAAAATAACATCTTAATACCAAACATCTTTGTAAAGGCTAAGGCTGACTAAGTCATTTCATTAGAGGAAACACATTTTTACAGAACAGACAAGAATATAAGGAGAGTATAGAAATTACTGTCTGGAATTCAATCATACTACACCAGAAGACAGTAATGTAAGAGAAACTACCCTTACTGAAAAATCCATTGTTTGTCACTTTTGTATCTGAGCTGTTCTTTCAGGATGGTTTTTTGACGTGCCTAAATATAGAAGCTAAAGGATGTCACCAGTTAAGAGGAATTTAGCAATACCTCTGGTAATTGGTGGTGTTCGCTGACATGGTAAGCAGTTCTGAACAGCTTATTTCAGGACCTAAAAGAAAGGATTAAAAAACCCAAAACAGTGTTGCTTGTCAGTTTTCAAATAGAGTTATAATCTACTGAATTATTCCATTGACATAGAAGTTTCTTTTACATTTTCCAAACAACTAAGAGGTTCCTGTTGGGGACATTGAATGACAAGAGGGGTAAAAAATAAGGCAAAAAAATAGTGGGGGAAAGGACATTGCAAACAACAGCCTTGGTATGAGCTGCCATGAGATAAATAGTCATTGCTGAGGACAACAAGCGCCTTCGGCATCTCTGAAAATTTATACACTATTTGGAAAGCAACTATAGCCCCAAATCGGTTCAAGATTCTGAAAGGCAAATGACTAGGAAATTACTTTATCTGCTCTCAGCATTACATAAAACCTTATTGTGCCCAAGCACAGGATTATATTCTGCAGCCTCTTCATTTGGGCTGCTCACGTTTGTCCTCTCTCAGAAAGCAGAACCCCTTGTTGTTGGGGGTTTGGGATTTGTTGCCTCTCCTAACACAGCCTCTTGAAACCAAAGGAATCTGCATCACAATGAAGTCACCCTGAGAAATGAGAGGCCTTCTACCCTGCTTTCTTCTTCTTTTTTTTTTTATCCTTTTCTTTTTAATGGTTTCTCCAGATCTTTTAGTTGAACTATGAACTACTCAGTGCCAAATGTAAGTTCTGCTCCTGCCAATTTAAGGCTGCCTAATTAGAAGCTCTCCAACAATTATTTTAAACACATTTGCTAGTTAAGACTACATATCTGCCCCTGTGAAGACCTGTTTGGACAGAGAACACTGGTAGAGAGAGAGAGAACTACACAGAGCATGTCTCCTTTTCCAATGTATCCCATAAAATGGGATTTCTGAGAAATAATGATGAATAGGTAAACCCGAAACTTTTATCAACACTGTTCTGTTGATTCTGACCATGGGTCAAAGAGAAACCAGTGGATTCTGATAACGTGTATCCTGCCTTTTGCTAAAGTTTTACTCGAAGCATTCCCATCAGATTTGCAGTTTACATTACATGAACGCATCTGCCACGTTCTGTAAAATCAGTCAATTCCATTTAGCTTTCAATGTACTATTTCACACAATGCTTTTCTAGGTGTTTTCTTCCAGGGACTTAGATTTCAGGGATCAGCAGTGGACTCGAAAGGAAAATGCTGGTAGAAAGGGAACTGGGAGCACAGTGATACGATAAGGAGGAACTGTTTTAAGCTGAAAGCGATTGAGATGAGATCTCAGGAAGAAATGTTTTGCTGTGAGGGTGAGGAGTCCCTGGCCCAGGTTGCCCAGAGCAGTGGTGGCTGCCCCATCCCTGGAGGGGTTCAAGGCCCAGTGGGATGGGGCTTGGAGCAACCGGATCCAGTGGGAGGTGTCCCTGCCCAAGCCAGGCTTTAAGGTCTCTTCCAACATGAACCATTCTGTGTTTCTATGATTCTATGAAAACTTGGGCACAAACATAGAAGCGCGAATTGGTGTATGAGCACACACATGCCCAATTCTACAATTGCTCTGTCATCTGGCTTCAAAACCATATTCCCTCCACCCAGACCCCCAGATAAATCCATAAATGGAAAGGGTAAACAACATTAAAGTCCAATATCTGATTTTCTCTCTGTTAGAATAAGCTCTTCCCTGTGAAGAGTTGTCACCATTCAATTCAGGCTGCACACTGCTGTCGTAAATGATAAAACATCCTATGACGGATGTGAATCCACATCCTTATGTATTTGATACATTTAAATCAGGTCATATAGTCACTGTTATTAATTAGAAACAGTGTTGAAGTAAAAACATTTTAAATAAACCCAGGGATTGAATGTTAAAGCTGTCATTTTTTTACACGGCCTCATGATTCAGGGATTAATGGACCTTAAAACAACCATAAACCACCGAGGGCCCTGGTCTGGTTTAGAAGAATAGGAATAGTTTTATTTCCTCTTCAGTCCGCCAGTCTTAAATTCATTGTGTGTCAGTGGGCACTGTAAACACTTTTAAGTATTTTGACATTGTGGTATAAGATGCTTATCTGTTTCTTGCCTGACCTTCACCAGCTCTGGGCACCTTGCGACTCATTGGAAGAAGAAAAGCAAGCAAACTAATGAAGAAGAGATCTATAATTCATACACTTTATCTGTATGCACAAATACTGCCATGGGGAGCTGGGATAATATTTGAATGTTTAGACTTCACGTTACAATAACTCTTTCACAGAAACCTTTTCCATACCTGTTTTTTTCGAATTATAGCTTTTTATCACATCCATTAACAGCTGTAAGGTACAAGGCAATGGGTCAGGGTAGTTGTGAGCCTTTTCAGAACAAAAGGCTGCCGTTCAAGTGATCAAGTATGCAGAGTACATTTCTGGAAGGCCAAAACGATGAAGTAATCACTACAATTTAATAAAAAAAAAATTTATAATGATATTCAGCAGCAATTCAGCACAACAGAAGCCATGAGTTGTGGTTACACTGGAATTCAAGTATGTGAGTTATCACTGGATACAGCAGTAGGACACTGAACTAAGCAAAATAATGACTGATAAACACAAAAAAATATTGGTTTATCTGTTTTTAACCTTATCTGATGTGAAGGCCAGACTTTCTGTGGGTTAAGGATCAGAACAACAAAACTGGAAGCTTGGAGGGTTTCACATTCCAACTCTCTCTGAGCTGACTTTCTGAGTGCCCCTAAAAACAGTGCTTGGCCAAGTTTTACTTCAGTCCCACAATCTAGAACGCTGGGAACAGACAGCAACCTCATTTAAAGCAAATGTAGCATGGGAGAGACCCTCAGCTTGGTACATAAAGTGCCCATCAATTTTCACTGGTATCTGATGTATATAACCCCTCTCTCCCAGCTGCTCCTCAGCTCTGAGCTCTCTTCTGCCAGCCGAGCAGAGCTCTACCTCATGAGCCGTTTGCCCAACTTCTGTCCCAAAGCTTTTACTGCACCCATTTCAAACGTTTACCAACTTATTTATCCAATTTCTCACAAAAGAACAACAGAAAACAAAAAGAACAAAATGAGATCAAGAGGAAGTATTACAGCTGTTAGAATAACGTGCATAATGTTTAGCAATTAACATGATCGGGACTTAAAGTTTATCACCAGAGTCCACACTCGTTACACAAAATAATCCTCTGTCAATAGAAATTAAAAAAAAAAAAAAGTGGGCTGCCATTATAAGGTACATAATAAATACTTTTGTCATTCACATTCTAAAGGAATTTAATTTTTACCATCGGAAAAAAGACAAATGGTTTGTTTAGAGTATAAATTAATGACTTCTTTTTAAAAGCCATTTTCATATTAATGATTTATGTATAGATAGATCTATACAGACTTTTTTCCCTTCAAATCTACCTATCAAGGTAACTTTTGCTATAAACAGCATTTTAAAATTATCACATAAAAAACTATCAAGCACTAAATTAGAAAAAAACAGAAATTTGAAAGTGATAGTTAAATTTATGAAGCAATTCTGCTACACTCAGGCTCGTTGCTCGACATGCAAGCAAATTCTAAGGTGCATATTTGCTATGCAGGTGAACCTCTTTGCGTGGTATTAAAAGGTGGGAGAACAGATGAAAGCCACAAAGGCTACACAAGTACAGTCCTGTGCAGAACACATGTACTTTGGACTTAAGCTTGTTTGCATGACTAATAGAGATAATATTGAATGTCTTTTCCCATCATTTCCCTTTTTTTTTTTTTTTTTTTGGCTCAGTGCCTCTTTTGCTACCTCCAAGAGCTGTTAATTTTGTTCACTGCTGAGCAAAAGTCAAAGTCAGAGTCTAAACAGCTTGTAATGAGTTTTCAATGGCCCATCTCACTGAAATTGAGGGCAAAGGAGCAGCAGACTTAGACACTGTCAGCCCTCTGAATTTATTAGTGAAGGAGCAACGCGTTCGGGGGAAAATATAGAGAGGAGGGGCTAAGAATTTGGTCCGATTTGCATTAAGCCTTTAACAAAGATCTGTATTACTTATGCAAATACCGTGACAACACAGATAAACACTCAGAAATCAATGTAATGCAGCTCAATTAACTGTGCAGCCAGACTGGGAGCAGAGTGTGTCGCAGTAACTGCCTTTGGCAGCCACTTAGTGCTGGACTTTCTAAATCCTGCTCCAGAGAAGTGATTAATACTTTGCTAAATACCTTAAACTCACAGCAAAACCAGGGGTTAAAGGTTCTTCGCATTGATATGGCCCTGATAAGGAATCAATGATAACTTCCCGTGTCCTCAGTGACCGTTTGATACACTGCACAAGAAGGGTTGTCCTTTACCGTAGCCATCCTGCCACGTCTGAGCCTGCTGGATTTCACCTGCTGCCACAGGGCTCTCCAGGAAGTTTTTATCACTGAATGTTTTTCAGTAACCTCTACATAAGCTCTATGCTGCTTAGTTTTTCTGCTTCACGTTTTACCAGGTTTTTGGTTTGCTCCCTACTAGCGCTCTTACACACCGCGAATCCTATTGCTCCATCTTTACCGAATCTTTAGGAACTACAGATGGAAGCTTATCCAGTGCTTCTATTCTCCCCAAAACAAGCAATAAAACTACTACTACGGCTTCTAAACCCAAGAAAGTTATCAACAGAGAACTTCTGTATTTGTAACTACAATTCTTTCTTTTCCCTGGCAGCCTGTAGTTGAGTTCATGTTATGAAGGACATCGGGCTTTATGGGTAGAGCGGTGAAGAACTGTACTGTATGATTTTAAAATCCTGTCTGAAGGAGAAGCCCCAGAAAATGGGAGGAGAGGATGAGAGGCTTCAAGTTGCTCCAGGGCAGGTTCAGACATCAAGAAAAACTTCTTCACTGAAAGGGTTCTCAGGCCCTGGCAGAGGCTGCCCAGGGAGGTGGTGGAGTCCCCATTCCTGTAGGGGTTTAAAAGACAGGTGGATGAGGTGCTCACGGATCTGGTTTAGTAGTGGACAGTTACAGTTTTACTCAGTGATCTCAAAGGTCTCTTCCAACCAAACGAATCTATGATTATATGAAAAGAACCCATAAAAGAAGCAACACAGAATAGCAGTGGATCAGGTGGCATAGTATCAACGATTATTGGTCCTTATTTGGGATGATCTGAAAATTTATCTACAGTTTGACAGCTCAGCCTTACACCAGTCAAGTCTTTTGTTTCAACACAAATTCTGTGTATGCATACTTCAAATATCTTTTGCTTTTTCTTATGATTAAGTACATGTAAAGAACTATGTTTTTGTGATCGCTCACACTACTTTTCAATGCATCACTACTTACGCAGCGAATAGCACTGAAGAAAAGTTAGCAATGTAAAATGCAAGGCTTTGTTTGGCTTGCTGTCATTTGGTTTAATTAAACACCTCCAAATCACATGAACATCTGATACAATGCCAGCATTACTATGTTCTGCTCTTCTAACATCATCAGAGAAAACACGCTCAGTACCTTTACCAAAATATTTTTACCTATCATGAAGATTGTATTCATGTATGTATTGAAAAAAATATTTAGATGTCTTTTTTGTCAGACAGCAAAGATGCACAGGCTGCACTCTCCCATCTCCAGATTTTTGCACAGTTCACCAAAACACTGAATTTGCTTCCCAGATGGCTGCGAGAAAGAAATTCACCAGAGAAGAGATTAACAAGTATGCAGGTGAGTCGGAGGCCATGGCATAACTTCTGCTCTCAAGTGTAGTTTCAGTGGTTACTTCTATTTTCTAAAACATTTAAACAATGAATTTCAAATTCAGTGCAACACAACAGGTTCCCCTAAGGTTCGGATTCATGTCCTGAGCAGGTTGGACAACCCTGATCCCTAGCATCCTTCCAGCTCCCTGCAATTTGTCTAGGTACCCACACGTACAGTATAACAGAAAGGTTGTCCTGTGCCTACTGTAGTGACGTGCCCTATTAGTCGTTCTTTTCAAAAAGAAAAAGAGGCAAAATGAAGTTCTTGAACTCCCAGACAATGTATTGCCCATATTCAGAGGCAATGAGAGACTGAAATGCCTTTTAAGAAGAAAAATTAACAATATTAAGAGGATGAGAAACATTTGCACCACATCATTCAATGTTGCACAAAAGCACAAGGAAGAATTGTATGGAGTCAATAATACATGGAGAGAAAAATCACATGGTTTAATTTAACTTACTGGGAAAGGATTCAACTCCGCCGTATTCAGTATTATTGACAAGCATTATATTCAGGAAAGTGATGGTTAAAAGCAAATGAATGAGAGCACTGTATCGCCAGCAAGAGAATTTACTCTAGAGCTTTTGCTGCATAGAGAAGCAAATAGAGAAGTGTCGATAAAAGGCACTCAAAAACACAATAAGAAAAGAAATGAAAACTTAATTGAAGAAAAAATATTTTACACTGTTGCTAAATCTTTCCAAATAGATTGTGGCAGTCCATCCGTTCCCATCCAATCTCTTACATTTTGCAAACCAGCATCTTTTAGGAAACCATACACTTAGGGTACTTTAAATTTTAAATTCCAATTCTTTTACTGGCAAAAATAATGCATAATATGTATTTGGTAGTGCCAGATAAAAGGGTTTGTATAGTTTGAGAGGAATGTCACATCCATCCTCTTTTGCGTATGCATCACATAATAGCCTGTTTTATATAGGACATAAGACCTTTTCAAAAAGGGCCTGGAATGAATAATGTACTACGGAGTTGTGTATGTCATCACAGATAATAGAAGAGTCTCTTGCACCATGTATTAGTGAGGAGAGATCTCCTCTGCAATTCTATCATCACATAAAACACCTTCCAAAATTGTCATAGTCAGGGCAGACCAAGCATTTCAATTTTTCATCATCTTATTTCCAGTTTTCCTACCTCTCACACTGAGCATTGTCAACAGGACTTCAGACGCTCGTGCACACCATTTAGCACAGAGAGTAAAGTACAGAGCAGCAAATCATTTCAATAGCAGCTGTCCACTTTTCCATCTTCCCAAGGATGCTAATTTGGATGGTGCGGTCTAGTTCACAATAACATTTATTTCCCATCGACAGTAAACTAAGGAACAAGCAAAGTGCAACGTATTATTCCAGATGACTTCCAGCATCTCACACAGCGAAAAGGGATAGATCCTTGTATCATTACAGCCCAAAGGGGGGCATGAGTTTTGCTTCTTCTCAAAGCCTTAACACCTCCAGCTTTCCAAGCAGAAATTAAAACACCATTTCTATGCTGAAAACCCACATAATTCCAGAGACAAGAAGTTTGGCCCTCCGCTTGCATTTCCCTATTATGCCGATGTTGAAAAGCTCCATTTTTTTCCATGGAACAGTGAACATTTATACAATCATTAAAAGCTCATCTTGCACCATATTTTTATCCTTCTCAGTTTTAATACATTTTTATAATTGCATTGAGGATATTCTAACCCTGGTTTTAGTGCAACAATAAAATTTATGAACCATGACAAACGTATCACACCAAAGACCACCCGAAGAATAACAATGTGTGTGTCAATAGCAGAAACCTGGGCTGCTGCTCCATAGAAACTTGGGATTTGGGGAGGGGGGATGAAAATACTTGAGACGGTATTCCCTTGATAACCGTCAAATGGTAGCAAGATCACAAGTTTTTTTTCTCAGCAAAATGAAACGTGGTGTTGTAAAAGACATTTTTTTAACAAGATGCTGTGTGGACAAGTTTAGTTGTAATGAGATTTCAAATTAAAAGAGTTTAGTCCATATGCAGATTTTACTGATTTCATCATCGTGTTTTCTCGACATTAAGTGTGATATCTAACTACCCGACAGCTTTTGCTGCATGAGACCTATTTCCAAACGTATTTCTAATATCTCTCTCTTCACCCGTGCACATTCCCACACGGCCCCAGCGCTCCGTGGCTGCAGACAGCCCCTGCACCAGCCCACTAGAGATGATGTGCTCAGAAAGTAAATGCTTCTCAATTAGAAAACCCTTAGAACCAAATCTTATTATTGATTAGAAAAGCATTTAAACATACAATCATTAAAGAAAATGCCTGAGAACTCCTAATTTCCTAAATTCTAATGTTGTTTAAACCAGGTATTTTCTAATTAAATATGGTGTGTGTTTGTGTGCGTGTGTGTTTATTTCTGGAGTTTCCCCGGTGCTTCTAAATACAATACCATATGTAAATCATGAAAATGAGGGGGTAGAGAAAATCCATTTTAATACTTGAAGTTCCCGGATTATTCTAAGTCTCCCAAACACATCACTTTGTTTTCTCCAAACAAGAAAAAAGAAACAAATGAAAAAATATCCTGATCAGGTTCACTCCAAAGTAAGGATAAGCTACCCAATTTTTAAAGCAGTTATTGTGCCAAAACGGATTGAAAAGGTATTGTAGATACAAGAATACATAAATGAAATGCATCCCACTGGAAAAGCTTTTTTGCTCACATTGTCATTTACAGCTTCTGAATTAATAGACCAAGAAAGGCACCACAGGCACCAACAAAATGCAGTAAAACCATTGGCAGCCAGTGGTGTCTCAAAGTTTAATTCCCCTGGGGAGAAAAGGACACTGCCTAATCTGTATTCAGTCCTGACATTGTCCACATCTGATATGGAACATTAGCTACTAACTCTCTCAATAGACTAGTGTCCTTCAGTTTATATTACTTTATGTTAATAGTAGAAAAATTACACACAACATCATTTATCATTGTTATACTGTACTATACAACCCATAGCTTATTTTAACATATTTATTTACCCCTAAGAGGTACAGAAATTTCAAGCATATATCTCTAAATCTATATAAATTTAAAGATAAACTTAGAGTGCAAGAACCAGATGTAAAAGGGATATTTCCCTTAAAAATGTGTTTTAATTGTACCGATAACCTAGCGACTGATCACATCACTTCAATATGAGAAAATCACATCATTCGCATTATAAATCTTACCAATCTGAATATAACACAGTGTTGCACCTTAATCATAATTTATCTTTTGATTATTTTTTTTCGCAGTTCCACTGCCAGCAACAGCCTGTTGCTCTGTTTTCACATCCTCCTTCTCGCTCAGCTCTCTGCCCTTACGTTATTTACCTGGAGCACAGGTAGGCAAGCCCAGTCCCCCTTTAAGGTGAAAAAAAAAGTGCAGTTCATGAATCAACAAAGAACAAGGATTTATTTTTTTCTGGACTACAATCTACATCTCGATGCATCTAAATTTCAATCAGTCAGTTTACAAGCACTCCTGCAGGCAGTGTTGTGTGCTGGACTGTCCAGAAAAGAAAAAGAGACAGCAACGATGAAGAAGAGAGAAATCAATACTCTTTTATATTTTAACTTTAGTTTTTTAAACCTAAGGATATCAAAAAGCTTATGAATGATGGATTTGTTTTTCAGAAGGGATAATTAGCTCCAATTGTCCATCCACACTGAAGTTCAGGTAATAATTCCTGTATCAAATTCAGATTATTTTTTTCTTTTTGCTAATGGGGACAGTTTCTATTTCATTTCCTACAGAACTGCTCATCTTAGTATGAAGGTTCAAGTAATGGAAAATGTAACACATAGACACAAATACATTTTTTCCCAAGAGTTAGTGTTCTTCCTATCATAAAATTCCATCCTATTTCCAAGCTGAATTTGTGCAACTTCAGTATCCAGTCTTTGGCTCTTATTCACTCAACCTTCCTCCATTGTGCCTCAGTGCTGTAGGACAACTCATTAAAGTCCAACTGGTTTTAGAACAATTGCTCCCACTTCAGTGGAAGTTAAGTAGAGCAACTGACCACACTAGAACATCTTTGGATGGCCAACACCCTTTGCTTTTACTTCTTAACAATGAACGGGTTTGCTAAACTGCACTGAAAACAAAGGAAAAACAAGCAAACCTCTCATATGTGTGACAATTAAGAGTTAAGATAATTAACAATTAAGCCTGCCTCTACAAATATTCAGCAGGACATCTCCTCAGGACAGATGGTTTCAGGCAGCTTTACTGGGCAAGACTACTCGACTGCTTCCCAAGTGCAAACAGGCTCAGGTTCTGACACCCTGTTGAACACTGCAGAATTTGTCAAGAACTGATGACCACAGCCTCCTTGTGGCAAGGAGAGCAGGTTACTAAAGAACCTCTTTTGTCGTAAAACACCAGAAGGATCAGATCCTTAAACAGTCAAAATTTCCATTTCACAGCAGTTTTTTCCAAGTAAGAACAGAGCAATAAATTCAATATTCGACCTTAGAATTGGTAGGGTGGCAACAAGAGAATATATTCCATCCAACAGCGGTTTTAATCTATTTGAAAGTGATGAGACATGATCACACTTATGATTATTTTTAAACTAGATAAAAGTTCAAAACAAATCAATTCATACTTGGATATTGTCTGTTCACAAGAAACAATTAAATACAACAGTTAAAGAGCAGGGAGTGAACACAAATGTTATCATAACTGCACCAGCTTCTATTCACAAACGGGATCAACTTTCCCCTGATGGTGGTCATTCATTATTTGTGCTACAACCATTACAATGAAAAACCCTCTATCAGGATAAAAGACATGCAGAAAAATCATGGGTTTATACCGCTGTGCAAATATCAATATGCTATTTTCTAGCTAAATGAAGGCAGACAGACAGGCAGGCTGGCAGACAGACGTTCCTCCTTGCTCATTCATTAAGGTCATCTCCTGACCTGCGTGCCACTAAGGAAAAGGCAACAGCTGCTTCCAGTATCGGCAGTAAGAATGATGGAAGGGAATTAATCCACAGATGGAGACCAGCACCTGAAGGGACCAGTCTGGTGAGCAACAACAGTTTGTGCCTGAGAAACACACTTAAATGTTACCATATGGAGCGCTAACAGGAGACAGAGGGGAATGAAAAACTCTACACATCGTGTTATTGCCACAAACGCTTAAGTATCTTATTATTGATAAGAATAGTGAAAAGACTGCCTAGGCATTTCTGATTTAGAATTCAGAAGCCATCAAATTAGTTAGGATGATTAAATTCCTGAACTACATGGAAATATTCCACCCAAATAAAACAGCGTAAAGTCGGATTGCAAGAGAACAGAGCTCAGAGATGCAAAAGACCCATTAAAACCTGAATCAATTCCCCCTGTGTGCTATATCTTTCAGACTGAAGATGCATCAGCTGTTCAGCTGATAGGACACTTCATGTTAGTCAGAAGGCTGAAAAGCTGCAATCATGTTTTATTAAAATAACTACACTTACTGGGTTGAGGGGGAGCACCAGAGGGCAGAGAATAAGAACAACTAACTTCACGTCTCTGAACTTTTCCATTTAGTATTTGCAGCTCAGACACAAAAATGTGAGTGTCCATCTTTATTGCAATGCATTTTCTATGCATAGCTTCAGGGTCTTCAGGATGGGAAGAAACAGAGCTCAGTTATCAGAAATGCTGAAAAATAAAGCTCAGATTTACTGACGACGGAGAACCGCGCAGCAAATATTGGAGATCACTGGCCAGTTTCATGTCTCCCTTAAGAGCCATAAAACTCGCTAATATAAAGAAAACAACTGCTTGCAGTCAGGCCGCCTGTGTCCTGCATCACCGAAGGCTGCGTACAGCCAGAACCGCACCCAGGCTAAGAGGAAACCTCTCTTTCCCACTTGAAGTGCCAACAGGGGCAGAATCGGATAGGCAGTTTCCAGTCTCTCAGCAGACAGCAGGTTACGGTACCGCTGGGGGCTTCTCTGGGCATTTCGCCGCAGCAAGAGATTCCAGATTGAATGAAACGGATGGGTGCAGCTGCCTGCTTCTGCCAACAGGTGTGTGTGTGTAAGCGCCACACCACCAGCCTCCATCCTCACCCACGGTTATCTGGGGCTGCTCAACAGAAGCGGCTCGAAGCCTGTAACAAGCACATTCCTGTTGTAGAATGAATCAAGAGGGTTTCCTTGATGTGTGCTCCCTGAAGTGTGCCCCAGGGTACCAGCTCCGGGATCATCAGATTAAGGAGTGTGTGTACGCTTCTACTTCTGAGGCTTTTTTAGTGTTTACATTAAAAACTGCATTTTAAAGTAGTTTTAGGAGGAAGATGTCAATAGATCGCAAAACTGAGACTCGGGGAAGCAAGATTTTGATTCATTCAGTGAGGAGGAAAGGTTTACCCACTTTAAACATACTTCTACCTTTCAATAGGTTAAAAAAGCTTCATTCCAAAAGGAAAATTTCCAGGTTCTTTCCCAATTATGATTTAATCACCATCACTTATTACCACACAGAAAATAAGGCAGTGTACATAAAGATAATCTTAACTGCCTAGGAATTCATTCAAATACTCAGAAGTTAAGATAATTTCTGTGCTGTTCACTGATTATTGAGTGCAGACGGATGGAAGTTTGAGATACTATTTGAATACCTACGAAATACACCTCCTAGTTTACGTAAATCAAAGAGGTTTCCCTGTTTACGTATTCAAACCTGTACAACATGAAGGAAGATATATTTCAAGATGAGATTCTACGAGGAGAATCCTGGGGTAGCACAGGGTCACACAAATACACAGAATTTTGCCTGCCCTGTTTTCAGGTTCCATTAACAGGGAACTGATCCAGCTGAGGTGGGGGAGAAAGAAGCTATTCTACAAACCCAAGGAAACATCGGTAGCACGACAGTGCCTTCTTCAAGGAGCACCTTTTATAAATTGTTTCACAAAATCCCTGTTCTCCAGACCCAAGTGGGAAACCAAGTCTTTCCCATTCCTTTCATGTCAATTCTGTATCAGGTGCTCGGGTGAGGGGATGGGGGTGCTGGGAAACATTTTTGCCCTTGTCAGGTGGTGCCAATCTGTATGACAGTGCCTTGCTAACAAAAAGGAAGCATCCAGTCATAATTTCCGAGCATCTTCTCTATTAGCTGGGGGCAGGGAGGCAATGTTTAAGTACATCAACTATGTCTCTTTAATTAGGTCATTAATCACAGTCCTTCAGAGCTCCTGGGGTTCTCTTTTTTTTTTTTTTTTTCCCAAACTCCATATGCTTGAGCTCTAGTAAAAAATTCTCAGCTTTAACACCAGTAAAATACATTTACCATTCCTATTAGAACAATAATCTGCATATTGCCCTACTGCTTCCATTCCTCCATGCAGGAGTCCTCCCCAGTGCCCTGGCTGTTCCTCTCTGGTCCCGTCCAAGAGAGCTCCTTGTGAGAGGCACAGAGCTCCTTCCCCACACCCCAGGGGAACTATGCTCTCGGCTGTAATGAGGTAAATCCTGAGCAACTTATTTATATCAGTGAAGTCACCTGGAGGTCACAGAGAACTCCTTCGGTTTCCTTCACTTCATTCTTCTGCTCTATCCATTACTTACATCTTTTAAAACCCGACACGTGCTGTGAACTACAGTGTGTGCAGCAGAACTCTGTTTCCAAAAGGATTTGCAGTCTGAAATGTGGCTTTAGAAAAATTCTGCACAAAAGCTGTGCTGCCAAAACTTACATTGGCTCACCAAAAGTAAAACTGCTTCTGACCAGATTATGAGACTGAAAGGGAGCAACCCATCTTCTAAATTTAAGCTATATAACAGACAGTGAATTATATCCAATTTCTTCTTCTCCACTTTTACAATACTACTGCAGCTGTATAGTACTCTAAATTAATGTGAACAGAGAACTAGAAACTCAACTCAGCTGTAAATCCCACAGATCTTTATCCAGTTCAGAACTCCAGGTACTGCAGCTGATTTTTGCTCCATAACAAGGACAGCGTATTTAACGACAACCTTACGTGCCAACAAAGAAACCCACCTTTTGCAAACCTGGAGAATATCTTCCAGCTAGGCTAAAAACACTGGCAAATAACTGAAAAAATGCCATTGAAGTGACAATCTTACATGCCTAAGACAATTTTTACATGTGCCTTGTAGTACATCATGAGTCAGAGTGGCAATACAGAATCACAGAATCACAGAATCACCAGGTTGGAAAGGACCCATTGGATCATCGAGTCCAACCATTCCTAACACTCCCTAAACAATGACCCTCAGCACTTCATCCACCCGTTCCTTAAACACCTCCAGGGAAGGCGACTCGACCCCCTCCCTGGGCAGCTGTTCCAGTGCCCAATGACTCTTACTGTGAAGAATTTTTTTCTGATATCCAACCTGAACCTCCCCTGACGGAGCTTTAGGCCATTCCCTCTTGTCCTGTCCCCTGTCACTTGGGAGAAGAGCCCAGCTCCCTCCTCTCCACAACCTCCTTTCAGGTAGTTGTAGAGAGCAATAAGGTCTCCCCTCAGCCTCCTCTTCTCCAGGCTAAACAACCCCAGCTCTCTCAGCTGCTCCTCATAAGACTTGTTCTCCAGCCCCTCACCAGCTTCGTTGCTCTTCTCTGGACACGCATATCTAGAAAGAGCCTTCATTTTCTCTCTACAGGTGGGTGGAACTGAGGTGAGGGTAGCGCAGAGCCATCACACGTGTAGGGTGTAGCACACTTGCAGCACACGCTGGCACCAGGGCAACGAGATGACAACAGCAGTCTGCCCAAACGTGGCTCCTACCAACGATCCCGAGACGGAGAGCAGGCTGCCAAAAATGAGTAGTTTATATTAGGCTTTTTGTAGTTTTTTAATAATTTGTAATGGCACAGAAGATGAGAGGGCATTTACTCCATTTCAGCATGAGCTTTATTATTTTCAATGTAATTTAATAACAGCCTAATCCCAGAAAGTGCTGAGCATCCACAACTTCTAGTGACATCAGTGTGAGTACTACAGGTCTGCACCTCTCAGAACTGGGCCCCCAAATCCATAATTTTCAGCTTATTTCACTTTCTATAATGTGTTATCTACTTTTTTCAAAACAGGCTGTAAGCAGTAATGCCTGGTTCCACGATGGACTAGGATGGACTGTACTGAGTTGCTTCCCAAATAACAGTAGCATGTGGGCATGTGGTACCCCAGACAGTTGGTAATTCTAAGCTGATAGAAAAAATTAAAGAGAATGGGTAGATGCGAGAAGCAGGGAAAGGAGGAGATAGTGGTAGAAAAGAGTAGCACCTAGCATACGTCCAGGCAGAAGAACTGTAAAGAGAAGAACTGTAAAGACATGAATGAAATAAAGAAATATCAAGGCAGATTCTTAAACCATATACATAATGTCAAAGTTGCAGTGACAGAGGCAGAAAATCTTCACCAACTGAATCTCCTTTCCACAGAGTGTAAGCTCTGAAAATACAGGAGAGCACAGAGAAAAAGAGATAAGAAGCAAAAATGAAAATTAACAGACAGAAAGAGTGCTGTATAGGAAGGTCAGAAATAACAGTATTGCTCTTCAGGGCTGGTATAGTGCCCATAAAGTAACCTGCAGTTGTTTCAGTTCTCATTTGCGGGGCTCTTCTCTGGAGTTTCAGAGCAGCTGTGAGTAAAAGCTAAGATGACTGCCAGAATAGGAATCTTTTTGTGCTATCTCTATCTATAATTAATTCACCAGGACAAATAATAATATGCATTTAGCAAGGGATTTCTGAAAACAAACAACAACAAAAAAGCTTTCCTAAGAAGAAGGAGGGAACAAAACTAAGTTAATAAATCATTCTGCCTCAGATCTCTGAAGGATGTGTTACTGATGTTGTTTTACAGTTTCAGTAGTTTTATAGCTACCGGCTTGGTCTTCTACTAAATTACAACAGCATTTCAAAGAATTCTCCCCATCTATTTACAGAGTGGGTGTTTGTCTTGTTTTCTTTCAAAGCAGAGCTTTCCTTCTAGAGACACGTATTGAGCAGTTCTTGCCTGACCTATGGATTAATCAGAATTTAAATACTGCGTTATTTCAACAGGCACTTCTAATATCTGTGTTTCCTGCCATGAAATGCAATTAGGGAAAATTAATTTACCAGGGGAGCTCTGAAGCTTTACCTTCTCCCCCACTGCTATTTGCACTGGGCGACACGCAAATGTAATTCCCTTCTATTCCAAGTCTATCAGGGCTCTCTCCCCTCGACCGCCCCAGAGCAGGAAACGTCACCCGGTATTTGGAAAGCTCACAAATGTGACATTTTCCCAGTAAAACTCTACTGTGGCAGTCAGCTCCGATAGGTTTGTCATCGCTAATGAAAACAATTGGAAATACACTGAAATTCTTGCTTCATGACTTAAATCAGTCTCTAACTGTATTAGAGATGCAAGCTGGTGCTCCAGGACAGATTATCTCCCTGGGAGCCTCCAATGGACCTTTGCTGTTTGTAAATGCAGCAGGTACTCCCCGTTGGCAGGTAGGATAACAAACGAGGTACACTTCAGCTCACGTCCTTCGTATTGGTTTTCATGTTATCTTCTTAACCGATAGCATTCTTTCTTTTTCAGCATTGATTTTGATTTGGAGGCCATATAATATTCAGCTGCAGAGCAATATTTTTATAATCACGGAATAGTTTGGGTTGGAAGGGACCTTAAAGCCCATCCAGTTCCAACCCCTTGTCATGGGCAGGGACACCTCCCACTGGATCCGGTTGCTCCAAGCCCCATCCCACCTGGTCTTGAACCCCTCCAGGGATGGGGCAGCCACCACTGCTCTGGGCAGCCTGGGCCAGGGCCTCCCCACCCTCACAGCAAAACATTTCTTCCTAAGATCTCATCTCAATTTCCCCTCTTCCAGCTGAAAACTATTCCCCCTTGTCCCATCCCTGCACTCACTGATCAAGAGTCCCTCCGCAGCTTTCCTGGAGCCCCTTTCAGCACTGGAAGCTGCTCTAAGGTCTCCCCACAGCCTCCCCTTCTCCAGGATGGACAACCCCAACTCTCTCAGCCTGTCCTCATATGGGAGGACTTAAAAAATCAGCTTCCGAAATCTTTTTACAGCCTGGACTCCACGCTTCGTGGGCTGACAGCTGAAATCCCTGTTATGCAGGTTATCTAATGACAGCAATGGAGAAACACCTTGAATCCTCTGCGTGGCAAAGGCAGCCTGCCTTTGACAATCAGATTTCCAGGATTTTCCCTGTGAAACAAAGGCCAGGGCAGGCTGCAGGGATGAGTTACAGAACTATGTTCTATTTAACTCAATGGTGTCAGGCCTATAACGTGCCCTTTCTATCTATAGTTTATTTTAACACATATCAAGAAGACAGAAAATTAGTGATCAATGTAGAAGGGAGCATGAGGTTTCATTATAAATTAATGTAGGAAGACTCAGATTTCAATGATGAAATGAACATGAATCTTAAAAATTGTCTGTCTTTATGAAACAGATGAAAATTATTACAGTATATAACTTTTTGGTGACATTTTGCTGCAAAGGGCATATTGTTACAAAATTCAGCAATGCTGTAGCTAACAGAAATACTGCAGGCAAAGATAAGATTATTTATGTAACATGATAAAACATGAAACATGGATGTACTGGGTTGCAGAGTGGGAAAAATACTTCTGAAGTGAGCCCGCCTGTTAAATCAAGGATGTGACTTCTTTGGAGCCCAGATTACACAACAGTAGCCAGCAGTCCAACCCAGGCCAGGCAGTTGTGGTCTGGGGCTCCAGTCGAAATAAACCAGTCGAAATAAAAAAAAGAAGAGAGAAGAACAAAGTGCAGGAAAGGTTCAGAGAACTTCACAATCTAAACCACCCCTGCAGCAACACGAGGATGCACTCATGAATGGATGAAGAGGTCGCTTACTGAAATTAAAACAGAGTGAAAAACAACACCTGTAAGTTGTGACATCACAATTCAGACCTGGTGGGAGACTGTGGCAAAGTATTTCTACTCCCCAGGCTGGAGCTGAAGAAAATTCATCCTCCAGAATTGATCCTGGCTTAATATTTCTGGAGGCCTGGAATTAAATCCAGATTCTGGGACATTTCTAAGATGGAAAGAACACATCCACCGATTGACTCACACGATACACACGATTGACTCCTAAGGAATAATCATTAGAACATAGAAAGTTCAGAGTTAACAGAAAAAAGCATTTGGCAGAATAACCGAATCCTTATCAGCTCAATGAATCTTGGATATACAATGATTTTCTAAAAAAATAAACCTCACATATCAAAACCAGGCTGACTTACATGCGTAAAATTTGGGCAAACTCTGCTGGACGCATTTCTTTAATGCAAATGTGATGGAGAGAATAGATTTTCACATAAAGCTAAGGTCAAAATTAGGTTTATCTTGGAACTACAACTTTAGTTTTACCTAAGAAAATATTTTCCCATCTGTAAGTTTTCAACACTATTCTTGCTAGAGCTGTAGAACTATATTCAGATATAAATTACTTGTTCTCTTTAATTAGTAGAACCTATATCCGATCTTTTTCTGTTGTTTTCCTTTCTCTTTCCTTGGCCTTCCTTCCTATTTTGCCAGGATAAACCATTCTGTTACATTCACAGGCTTCAGCTCTACTCATACCACTGTGATTTCTCTTAAACAAACAAAGAGACGTTAAAGGAAAGAAAAACAGTGAGAACCACCTGCAAACTATTATAAATCCTAAACCCACCCACACAGCCTGTAAGTTATAAGTAAACGAAAGCAAGAAGATTCAAAGAGAGAAATAAAGGGGAGTTTGTTTCTATAAATGCTACATGAACAGATCATACTAAGATCTTTGAGAAAATATTTTTACAGTTTTTGGTCGTGTGCAAAGTACAATTTCAATTCCCTCCTTTGGCTGTTTTAACACCATCCCCGTTATCGGAGATGTTTATGATGGGCTAAATCCTCACTGGATGAAGATCACCTGATCCCAGTTGTGTGCCAGCCCATGCCCTAGCAAAGAGGCATGGAGTTTGTAATGTCCCTGAATGGCCAGTTTTCCTCCCATTTGCACACTGGTATTTCTGTTGTTATCACTGCCTGAATACAACTGAGAGAAACCGGTCAAACAAATCAACCATTGCGTTTTTCTTACACTTGAGAAAGCTTTGCTTTCTCTCTCATCTCATCATGAATAATAATTCATTACTTATCCCTGAAAACTTCCTTCTGGAGAAAACAGAAAGCCTAAGTCATAAGCTCTGTTCTATACAAACACCTCACCAAGATCTTCTGTACCGATGCAGTTCCTCCAAAAGTAACTCTTTTAGGAGCAGAAACTATTATAGCTCAGTTACAAACTACCTTCTAAGGGTTAACTATTACAGAAGGCACAATCCCAGAGGTGCCGCCACAGTTTTGTGCATCCAGAAGAATTTTGCTACGGACACGGTAAGCCAGGTTTTCACTCAGTAAATATGTAAAGCATTGAAAATGATCTAAATTATTTTTTTTTCCTGGAAATAAACATAAAGTATAATAAATTCAGTGTAGTACATTAAGATTTATTATTTCATTTTTACAACAGATCTATCGGCATTCTGTAAAACTGAGCACCTCCCTAAGATGTCAGTGTAAAAATATACTACTTGAGTATTAAAACACTTATCACTTACATAGTGACTGAACAGAACCCAAGTGAATGAATTAACTCCATTGCCACAGAATGTACTGGAAGAAATTCAAGATTAGAAAACACAGGATAATTTTTCTTTCACGTATCTGCCTTGCTGTTCAGCTGCATATAATTTAACATAACTGTGCTTTCGTTTATTATATGTAGTAATAAAGGCATAATAGAAATACTATAAAGGTAAGAGAATGATGCAGTATTTGCCTTAATGTAAAATAAACAAAGGGCACATTTATGAAATATGAATACCAAGAATTAGAAGGTCTGAGCCTGGCCATAGACAAAATACATAAGAATACTGAAATATCCATATTTAAAAAATCCAGAGAAGTGTTATGAGCAAAGAAGCCAGCCGTGAAGGCTTTTGGTTTTAACTTTCAGCAGGTTAGCACACATATACACACGTGCACGCAGAGATATAGATATATACATAGATATTTATACAGATATATGTATTACTTTGCATGTAAAGCTGCCAGCCTTGGGGCATGTCAAATTAGGACCATGCAGCGTAACTTGAGCAAGAAGCAGGATAAAATCACAAGGCTTAACATGTATTACAACCAATACTGTCGAGTGTTTACTACCACTTATTTAATTTTATTTACTACTTTCTTCCCTTTGTGTCTTTGTTTTCTACTACAGGGTTTATTTATTCATTCTTTTTTTTATTCATTTATTGTGGAGTGGTACGTGAGCAGTCCACCCTCTGTGGGCAGGATAGTTGCGGATGGAAGTTTCTGTCAGCTTCTAGGTTTATACCAAAATATCGAAGTTCATGACACGAGTCCACTGCTTGCCTCTTGCACCTCCACTTAACCACTGACACAGATACAAACCATCACAGGTTTTTGAAACTTTGTCTGTAAACCAAATCCAAACCAAAATCAAACTGTGAGCAAAGCTCCATCAGTGGAAGAGCAATGGTTTTGTGCTTTGATTCGTCACCCAAGGATGCCTCTAGCTGGGACCTCAGCTTTCTCAAAGTAGATCAGCTGTTAAAAACCCACTGCACACTGACAGAGCAGACAAGTTTATGAGGTCAAAAAGAGTTCACCTACCACAAAGACCAGGTCTTGGTGTTAGCAGCATAGAAAGACTTTTCATGTAGTCCACAAGTCTGACCATCACGGTTCGAGCTCTGGCACGGAAGGACTTGCCAGCTGTCTGCAAGTCAAAAGGTGCTGCTCAAGTAAACACAACAAATGCTCCAAGAGAACTCCCTGTCTCCACTAAACTGCTGAGGAGAGGAGCCAAGGAAATTCAGGCAGATTAATAAAAAACAGATGCTCAGAGTTACTGGAGGTTGCAGTGCTTTTCATTTAAAAGGATTCTCAATTGTTTCTGACCTTGAGTACTAATGGTCTACTCTAAGCTGATTGGGGAGCACACTTTAACCTCACAGTGATGGAGCAACAGACAGTAGACACTGTTTTTAAGGCAACAAAGAAAACAGTGTTTAAAAACCCCAGGCACAAATTTCTCCTCCTATCTGTACAGTCCCTGCCCAGAGAGCTGAGCGTAGGTTGCAGGCAGTGTTTGGCTAAACCCAGTGAAAACACTGGGGACTTACTGAATGATTTTAGTTCTTTAAGCTATAAGTACTAATATCAAGTGCTGATAACAACTCACATGCAATTTCCTTTGGGCACATGTATTTATGATGTGGTTATACACAGCTTTTGTGCACACAATTAATAATGAAACTTGTGATTCAAATGCTCAGGAGCAACAGACTTGCTATAATAGCACACGTAAAATAACATTTCCACTTCTGTGAACCGGTTGTATTATCTACCTGGAAGCAGTCATTTACACATTGCACCAACGCAACAGTGCCTACTGAGATATGGACACACCACACAGGCATGTGTTATACAAATGTATTTATGTGTATAGATATCGTACATGCATGGACGCATAAACAGATGCATATGTGTGTGAAAATAAATTCCATAGGAAAGCTAATAAAAAAAGTTTCCCAAACCTTTATTATAATTTTTTAGGCTCCATGACTTTCTGAGAGCAGGGAAGCTTTCTTCGGTAGTTGTAGGATGCCCTGCCATTGCACTTTCCTCTCTATCACCTCCTCTCACCGAGAAGATTTTCTACAAGGCTGGCATCTGTGTTTACATGTGCAGATTTTGTAGGTATGTATCCATCTGTGTCCAAGAGCTATGAAAAACAGTTCTTGAAAGAAATGCCTTGAAAGTCTGAAGTTTTCCATTTTCACTTCTCTATTGGGAGCCTGTGGGTTTTGGACAGTTTATTCATTTTATTTTCACGTGTTTCATGAAGTGCTCGTGCACGCTGTTAACTCCAGAACCATTCCAGACATGAAAAATTCCATTTATCTTGTGATTTTTGTTTGTGAAATACAGTCCACTACTTCTGATTTAAGTGATCCCTCACAAGATGCTGCTGGAACCCGAGCTCTCTTGCAGAGAGCAGTAAGACCAGCGTGTTTGACTCGGTTCCTCTACAAGACACACACCGCCTCCCTGACCCGCGCTGCTACTGGGGACCTGGCCACGCTGTGAAGTACTGCTTAACCCTCCCCGGAATAAACCTGCAATGGTGATTATTCCATGCTCGAGACACCTGTCCTAATGAATAACGCTTCCTGTGTAGCTGCTTCCAGATATTGGAGTTAGTTACTCAAGCTTGAAAGACAAGTAGTGAAATTAATAACTGGTGCACATGCTCCTTAAATGGCACAGGGGCAAAACATGGAAAGAAGAATTCATTGCCATGGCTTTCCTACAGAATAGGAAAAGGATTTGTGAGTAGCAGAAAGCCTGCATCAGCATGAACCTGGCCGGGCAGGCAGGTGAGCAGTGCCAGGACTGCGGCTTGGCTGAAATCTGGGTAACTGAATGCTGATTATAATCTTACTTCAAATTTCTGAAAAAGAGAAAGACAGAGACTTACAAAGGGATCAGTGTAGGGTTACATGTGTTGTTTAGTAGCTAACGGAAACTGAACCAACAGCCCCCTGACCTAATCCAGAACAGCACTCACACCGCATTTTCCCAGACTATTGTTATTTTTAAAACCAGAGCCGTTTCGGTAGATGGGTTCACATATTACTTAGCTTTTGGAGTTAGAGTACTGTTTATAAAAGAACCCTGGTGAATACACACTAAATGCCTTTGCCAGTCCTTTCCATCAACAGCTCCTCGTGAGCCAACAAACTGATGGCTTGGGAGCTTGTGCTGCTTTTTAGCCAAACAGCACTGGACTGAGGAGCTAAAATCTGTAACACAAATACACACATCATAACAAATAATGTCAAAGAAACACACATTTCAACAGCCCCTGGAAACTTCAAAATATATTTTTCCTGTGTTTGAAGTCGAAACAAGTAAGCAATACTGTTGTCTCCTGAATTTGTTGAGCTTGTTTTTTCTCCAGACCTGCAAAGACCAATTCAGGGATGTGCAGAACAACACAATGTGTTCAGTCAGCACCTCATCCAGCAACTGCCCCCTTATATACAGAGGTGAATCTTTTGGTTAATGCAGTGTTATACTGAAAATGATTCCCTCTTGAACTTATTTGCTGTGTCACAAAAAATTATCTGCATGGAGATTTAATAACACTATTAAATGCAATTCAAAGGGACATTAGACGTACAAATAAAGGGCCCTGATATTCAGGATGTTTATGTTTAGATTTCTTAATTCAAACTGACTGATTGATTGCTGATGAACTCGAGTTAGCTAGGAGGTTTGTAACGGTAACACCAGCCACTCTGAAAATTATTCCATCAAAGAGAAAGCCAGAAGTACAGAAAAAAAAAAAAAAAAGAAAAAACATCAAATATCCCCCACTATTTCGATGCACCAAAAATATTGTCTTAGAGGTGATGGGAAAAGACTGTGCTGAGTGCGCACATGTAAGCAGGACCCAACTGGCACTTCACTTACCCAGCGCTCTCTCCATTAATGCCTCTCCTACCCAGCAGAGCTGGCGTGACTACATCCTCTCTTCAGCTCAAGTAGTCTGGAAACAAAAGGTATCTGCTTTTATGGCTTTGCTAGCTGGTTACTAGTTCTAGTTTGGATATGACAGGACAAAACTGTATGTTTCTTTTCCAACACTGCTTATAACAATAAATCTACTCTTTAAAAGTTTCCATTCTTAGCATTTGTTGTAACAAGAGACCAATGCCTATCATCTAACCAGCACCTACAGATACTTATTTTTATAAAAATCTGACGGCATTCATGTGAAACCTGTGACACCTCCTCCCAAATTTATCCTTCCACTACTTGCTATGGAAGTTCAAAATGTTGATAGGATGAGGGGGAATGTTTTTCACCTGAAATAGGGGAGATTGAGATGAGATCTTAGGGAGAAATATTTTGCTGTGAGGGTGGGGAGGCCCTGGCCCAGGTTGCCCAGAGCAGTGGTGGCTGCCCCATCCCTGGAGGGGTTCAAGGCCAGGTTGGATGGGGCTTGGAGCAACGGGATCCAGTGGGAGGTGTCCCCGTCCATGGCAGGGGGTGGAACTGGATTGACTTTGAGGTCCAAACCAAAACCATTCCATGATATTCTAAAATAGCCTTCAGTGCCACTTGACTGCAGCTCTCCCAGAGCATATCAGTGCCAAATTTCAATTCCCCCAGGTTTTGCTACAGAAGAAAATGAAAGAGCTGCTCGTGCACAGACTGGTTTTCTCTTATAATTTCCTGCAGACCCATTCAAATCAACGGCTGAGAATTACGCACACTCCTTTCATAAACCAACCACCCACTGTCAAAGAGGGGCAACCCAACAGCCTCTGCTTTTGAATATCATACAGCCGCATCGTTTCTCTACTGCCACAAAACTCCAAATGTTCACACTGCCATGCAGTTTCTATTTATTCCTTTGTCATCATTTTCTTGGGCCTTGGAGAGTGATTTTCTATAGGCCCGTGTTGTGAAGGCCAGTTCACATGAAGAGCAATGATTACAATGCTGTAGTCTATGAGCAAATTGACTCGCTTTTCATTTTCCTTTTTTATTCTTATTTTAATGCTTTCTATTTGTTGGAAGAAATATTCAAGGGGAAAAAAAAAACAAACACTCTCTCCCCCCCAAATCCCAACTGTGGGAATGTTTGCTTTTTTTGGCAGCACTAATATTTATCCCTTACTTAATAGGAGTTCTCCCTTGTGTTAAAAATGCTGCTTTCACAGCTCGAAGCTCTAAACACGAAGTATGCTATCAGTATTCTGGTTTTCTCCCCTCTCTACGCAACTTTGGAGCAGTTAGGAAAAAGAAAATATTAAAACAAAAATTACTGTCTTTGAGTGTCTGTGAAAATTTATGTTCTAAAAAGCAGCTGTAAAATTTTTAACGTTTAAATTAATGTTTTATGTTTACAATAAAACCTCTCCAGCCATGAAGGGCTTTTAAAAGCTACATGCTAAATACAAGCAAAATCCAAGCAAACAATAATACTCCAGTGAATCCCAGCTTCAACACACAAAATGGCAAATAAGATTTCTGTGTAGACTTCATCTATTGGAGAGAGTTCAGAGGAGGCCATGAAGTTGATCCAAGGACTGCAGCACCTCCTGTACGAGGACAGGCTGAGAGAGATGGGGTTGCTCAGCATGAAGAAGAAAAGGCTCTGGGGAGATCTTGTAGTGACCTTCCAGTACCTGAATGAGTGCCAGGATAGTTGGGGAGGGGCTCTGGGTCAGGGAGTGCGGGGAGAGGATGAGGGAGAACGGTTTTCAGTTGAAAGAGAGGAGATTGAGATGAGATCCGAGGAAGAAATGTTTTCCTGTGAGGGTGGGGAGGCCCTGGCCCAGGTTGCCCCGAGCAGTGGTGGCTGCCCCATCCCTGGAGGGGTTCCAGGCCAGGTTGGATGGGGCTTGGAGCAACCAGATCCAGTAGGAGGTGTCCCCGTCCATGGCAGGGGGTGGAAATGGATTGGCTTTGAGGTCGTTTCCGACTGAAAACATCCTATGATTCAATGATTTATAAGTTTTCATGTCTCGCTGTACTAAATAAAAATATCCTCAGAATGTTAAAACTACAAGAAGTGCTGGTTAGAATAAGGAGGGAAAAACCTTTTAATTCTTTAATAACAGGTTTTTCTGCAATTCTGGATGTACTTGTGATGGTCTGGATTACTCTTTTATTTTAATTGTGTTATAAATAAATAAACAGCTTCTCTTCTCCCCATTTCTGCCAGCTGTAAGCACTCTGCCCTCCAGTAAAGGCAGAAACAAATGAATAGGTTTACCAGGGACCATTATGCACCAGCTTGTGCAGACCGGGTAGATGAAAGATTGCCAAATCATGCTCCTTTTAAAATCAACAGGAATTCTTATTATTGGATTAAATGGGAGCATAATTAGGTCCTAAACTCACTCGCTTCTCAACAGTGTGGGTTTCTTTACCCTTTTCATTCCTGTTCTCAGATATGGAGTCTCTCAGATATGGAAGTCTTGTTCCAAAGTGCTCAGTTTGAACAGCATTTTAGCCATTTTTCCCCTGAAATAAACTGTGGCACAGGCAAGAGAAGGCAAACTCTTAGCACAATAACCTCAATTACTTGTGCTGAAATTCAGCAGTAAGTTAACACCAGCCACAGCATCGCCCGTTCCCTGGCAGACACGTAAAGCCGTGATGCCCTGCATCCTCTCTCCACCCTCACAAACACAGACATCGCGTTCTCAGTGACCCGCTCAGAGTAATCCCATGTACTAAACCGCCACCTCTCTTCCTTTTGCAGCTCAGTTCTTTGTGAGTCACAGTGCAGGAAGACTAACTAAGCCCAAATATATTTGGGAAGAATCAAATATAAATCTGTCCCACAACCTGAAATGATTTTTAAAACCCTGTCAAGGTAATTACAAGTTGATAATACAAATAACTTCCCCTTGAAAGGTCTGCGTAAAGGTGGCCCAGCATTTACCACATCTGTATGCTGGACTCCAGCCACCAGAGAATCTTAGACCCACCCCTATTAATATCTCGATGACTTGCTTTTATAAACAGTATACTGAACAAAACCAAAAATATACAAAGCCACACCATCCCCCCAGGCCCGAGAATTAAGTTATCATTTTCAGGGTTTTTTTTCCATACACAGACACGTGATGACTCAGAGCCAAATCCTACGCAAATAGTTTTAACTCTTATCCACAGTGTTATCTTCATAAATTGATTTCTCAGCCTTTACTTTGTTGCAAAAGAAGGGATACAAGAGCACTTTTTTAACTTCTCGGTTAGAGGTAGTTGAAAAAATTACTGGGAAGCATTCAAAACAGTGAATATCCTTTTTTCTACTTCTTTAGAAACAAGAAGAAAATCCCACTAAAACCAACTCAAATAATATTTTCATCATTTTCTCTCTTGCTTGCAGTAGAAAATATTTCTCGTGTCAACTATGTATCTAAAGTATATATAGCTCAAAAAAGCTAAAGACAGTTAAAGAGTATAAGCATTAACCTACAAGCTTCAAAGTTGATTTGGATAGTTGAATTAAAATTTACTGCAGGTGACAACAGTGGCTTCACCTTCCTGCACTTTAGGTCAGTTGTTCCACTAATCACAACCAAAGGTGACCTTAGAAAAGGCCAATCTTGCCCAGTTAGGACCTTGCAAGAATAATTGGCAGAGATGTTTTAGGAAGAAGAGATGTAGCTTCTGCCTTTGAGTATTGCCAGTTGTTGCCAATGCTGTAAAACTTAAGAGTTGGATGGGTTTGAGGACAGCACTCTCCATTCCTACTGAGCTCTTTGGTAACTGTTACAGCAACACTTTAAAGCAGCAAGACCTTCTTGGTTCTTAAGGTTCCTTTCCCTGAAAATGAGAGAAAGCTTTCAAAAACAGATGTGTGCACACATATAAAGTGGATAAATGCACATAAAGACAGGTAAATATCTGAACAAATTTCTGCCGAGCACTTATCAAATTATTACTGCAAAGATCTTTAGAGTTTCCGAGGACTCTTTCTAGAAAAACTATTCAGATATTTTGCCCAAGTGCAGCCCAGCGGAGATGGGTCTGGACAATCATAGAATCACAGAATGGCTTGGGTTGGAAAGGATCTCAAAGCCAATCCAGTCCCACCCTTTGCCATGGGCAGGGACACCTCCCACTGGATCAGGGGCTCCAGCCCCATCCAACCTGGCCTTGAACCCCTCCAGGGATGGGGCAGCCACCACTGCTCTGGGACACCTGGGCCAGGGCCTCCCCACCCTCCCAGGAAAACATTTCTTCCTAAAATCTCACCTCAATCTCCCCTCTTTCAGCTCAAAACCATTTCCCTCGTCCTATCTCTGCACCCCCTAATCAAGAGCCCCTCCCCAGCTTTCCTGGAGTCCTTTTCATTTTTGGCCCTAAATACGGCTTTTCATGAAGAGGTCTCACAGCTACAGAAAGTGAGGTAGCACTATCAAAGGGAACATATTTAAGAACATGTACTTAGATTATTTCCAAGATGCTCTTTGCAGATTTAGCACAATTCTCTCCCTCCTGCCCTTTGTCACCATTTGCATACTAGAGTTTTTTGAGACTATCTGTGGTCAGCAATTCTTTCTTTGTGTATCATGTATTAATTTGTCCATAATCATGATTAATCATCTTTTTAAACACGCTGAATACATGCCGTGCTCTTCTGTAGAGGAGAACATTGCAAAGTATCTGCTGGAAACAGATGAGGACTTTAAACATTTTATTAGTTTTATTAGTTCACATTAGGTCTCTGACAAGCAAGTCAATTACCTTAAACATCAGATTAAGATATCTTGGTTTAAAAAGCAATGAGGAAAAAAAAATAGATATTATTTAATTTTCCCCTAATTTGGAAGGCCTCATGCAAGTTTCTTCATCAGTTTGTGACTCAAAATGAATACAGTTTGACATTAATATTATGCTGTGTATAAAAATTAGTATCTCTTGGCCTCGGATAGTTTCAGATCAGGGTCCTCGTGTCCTGGACAGTAGTAAAGAAAGCAGTTTCTCCATTGGGTAACTCACCCTGCTCGTGTGTCTGTAATTCACTACTTCATCATTTCAGTTAAAAATTTACAAATTCAGGTCTGGGCAGCGGAAAGAAACATCAAGAGCAGCTGCAGCACCACTATGTTGTCATGGAGAAGTGAAATAAATTTGAATAGAGTAACTCTTAACTACTATTTACCTGTAGATTAAACACAAATAGTCACAGTTAAAGCCAAGAGACGGCGATAAGACTGCCTGCACTTTCTGAAAGCAATGACGTCATGCGCATAAATGACATATTTTTCCTTACTAAAGAGGGAATTTGAGAAGCATGCCAGTTAAAAAGGCTGAAAACAGCTAAAGATTTCTTTATCAAAATCCATACTTAGAATTATCATTAACGACACAATCCTAATTATATATATGGAGCTTTATAAAAGAGTTCAATATTTCTATCTCCCATTATGAATGAGGAAAATGATAGATGTGGAGATGAACTGATTGTTCGATTCACCAGTGCACTGGTAGCAAATCTGGGAGAAAAGTATCACTATCCTCTTTCTTAGTGTCAGGACAGCAGCACCAATTACTCCAATCAATGGACTGTTTCTCTCCCAGTATCCCCAGTGATGTCCTGCACAGCTCCTAGGAGCTCCCATGACTAAGGATGACCTACTTGGCATTTCATTTTTCTCCCTCTAATTTTTACTCCCAGGACAAAGAGGAGCCCTTGGCAATGCTGCTGTGGTCACTGGTGTTTCTGACAAGTCACAGCAGAGGGTATTTTGATGCATTTTGGCATATCTCCTGGAAACACAAAAAAAGAGGCTTTAGTTGGAACGGTACATAGGAAATGTGAAAGAAAATTCCATAGAATCAGTTGTATTTTCTTCCTACAAGCATATTTTAAATTATCGTTTTCACCAAAGCCAGTGAGATACAATCCAGACCCCACTGCTAGAAAAGCTTGTGCTATATTGCTTTCGATATATGGAATATTTGCTGGAGTTCCCCTCTCTCTGCTTCTATCTGAGGTATTTGAGTTGGCCCTCAGAGGAGGACACTTTGCCCTTATGCTGCTCTCCGCTCTAATCTGTTATCCTCGAGAACGGGAGGGCACCAGATCACTGTGCCAGTTACCCTCCCAAATCTCTAATTAATGTTGACAGTAAAATATTAGTCACAGCATTAACTACCAGATAAGAGAGAGTAATCCTGAGGCTTGCACATCCCAGGCAAGTGAGTTTCATTAAAGACTCGTTACCAACAATACCAGACAATTGCAACATTTTCTTAAACTAGCACCAAAATAAAGCTGACTCATTTATCTTTGTACTGCTATAAATAGTGATTTGTTTCTCTTCCCTCCATTTCATTCCCTTCCACCACCCTTCAATCAGATATAAAACTTCCTTCTTCTGCTATGGGAGGAGGGAGAGGAAAAAAAAACCAGCACCAGAAGTTCAACAGCTCTTTATTTAGGCTAAGTCACTCTGGAACATGACAGCTGATGAATCCCAAACACTGATGGATCCACCAGCTCCTCCAAGGACTCAATTCCTTCAGCCCTGGACTCAGGCTAAACCCTGTGGCCAACAATGCAGTTAAAGTTTGGTTTCTTCCCATAGCTTCCAAGCAGTTGGCTTTATTTCAGTTACTGCATTGCAGTGCACATTGTCAGTGTATTTACAGTGAGATTTACAGTAATACCTGATCCAACAAACAGCCTGCAAATATAGCAGAATAATTTCTGCTATATATCCCTTATTCTGTGATGAGGGAGAACACTGTTTTGCAGCAATGCAGTGTTAAAAAGCAAAGCACTTAGAATCACAAAACGTGATTGGAAGGGAAAAGACCCCAAAGCCCATCCAGTTCTACCCCCCATCATGGGCAGGGACACTTCTCACTGGATCAGGGGCTCCAAGCCCCAGATTGGAATCTGGCCTTGAACCCCTCCAGGGATGGGGCAGCCACCACTGCTCTGGGCAACCTGAGCCAGGGCCTCCCCACCCTCACAGCAAAACATTTCTCCCTAAGATCTCATCTCAATCTCCTCTCTTTCAGCTTAAAAACTTTCTTGCTCTAAGAATGACTTTGGGTTTAGCTCATGATATCCCAGTAGGACTTGTGCATCATGAGGAAAATAACACAAACTTCTTCCACAGATTCTCAAGTCCTAAAAAACCCAAGTCCCAGTCACACATGATCAGGGCAAACTTCAGGTAGGCTCAGAGAAGCAAAATGTCTTCCAGGACACTCTACAACCACCAAAGCTTTCAAGTTGCGGCTCTTTATAAGTTGCTGGTCTCCCCACTCATGGTATGTCTTTTTTTTATGGCATCAAGCCCAGCATCTTCATCTAAATTTTAAGGAAATATTTTTCAGCGTGAAGGCAGTCTCACCCCACACAGTGTTTACTATGGTTTTTTTTTATCTCCAGGCTATGTTCGGATTTGCTGTGAAACGGTATTTGGAATGCCTTGTGAATCACTGCCAAACCTGGTTGCACCAACCCTATTGCAGAGCCTTACACAGCAGTAATCAAGGGGCAGTCCTGACGCTGGGAGCAATTGGTACAGAAGAGCAGTAAAAAAAGAGATGGGCTGTTCTTCTCTCATTTAATCCCTTCTGTTGAAGCACTCTTAAAAATCAGAATAAAATATGAACTAAGATAACAGACGCCCTTAATGAGGCCCTCTGTTACTCTACTAGAGTACCTCTGAAAAAATATATAGATGCTGTTTCAGCAAGTAAGACAATAGAATTACAGAGCGCAGAAAGTTTGTGATTCTTTGGGGCAGAGGGTTATCACTCAACAGGAAGGAATAGCTGGGGTGCTTGGAGGCAGTGATACCAGCTGCAGAATACTGAGATATCATCCATCTCCACTTCTTAGCGTGCTGCTCTTGATACCAAACCCTACTCCCCTCCTTAAAACTAGAGGTATAGAAATAAATAACTCTCTAATGGAATAGATTAAAAACATGCAAAGGCAATTCCCACTTTACGAGAAACCCTGCAAGTAAAGAAGTTTTAATGCATTAGAGTGTTGCTCCCTGTCTAAGGGCAGCATCCCCCTGATAATTGCACTTAGGTCTTCTTTAAATGGATAACTGCAGAATATAGAAGTTTCATTTAGAAATCTGATAAAGACTGCAAAATAGATCTTATATGCTTTTAGTTCTATAAGCAAAACAAATAAATCACTCTAAGACTCTAAAAGATATGTCCAAATCTTACATATCTTTTAAGACTCAGAAATCTTCATATTTAACAGCATTTTGGCAGCTATACATGATCCACAGAACATTTATGGCAACTGCCACTTGTGGGTCACAGCTACAAAGTGATGTTCCTGATTATCCTCCTCTAAGTGGCATTTGAACATGCTGAATCCTATCAGAGTACTAGAAACCTTCATCTCAAATTCGTCATAAGATTATACATAGATGCAGTGGTGAAAAGCACAACTTTGCAAGTGCAAAATCTTTCATTTGCCAGCAAACATTATCTGGCATTTTCTTACTGCTCTAGGAAAAAAATCCAGCAACGAGCAGTCTTATTGTGAGAAATAAAGCTTTATACTCAATATTTTCTAAGAACAGAATACTAAGTATGAAGTCACTTTATAGATCTTCTTTAAAATAGATGTTTATTGTCCTCAGCAGGAATTAATTACTGAATTGAAGAGGAAACCATTACAAAATGGTTTGTAATGCAGCTAGAGAAACTTTATACACAAATTCCTGACCCATTAAACATATTTGTAGTAGAGCATCACGTTTTAATATCACTAAACTTCTCCGTACCATGATATAGTCAGGTCTCATTTAGATCCACCACCCAATCCGAACGAGACTCAGCTGCCTCTCTGTCCAAGCATGTTATTCACAAATACTGCATATGCCCTATTCCTCTAAATCAAGATACGACAGTCTCTTCAGAGGTTCAGCTCCCGGTTGCTAGGGATTTACAGATAACAATAAAATGCAAAGACTTAAAATTCAGTACAGAGCTCAAAATTGCCATCAATAATTATCACTTATTTAAACAAAACCAAAGAGGAGAGTCTCACAGGACTTGTGTGAATGTCAGTAGTGCCTTGGCAAAAGCACCATATTTTAATCCCCTTACATCACATATCACAGGACGCCTGTAGTCGCTGCAGTGGAGGAGGAGAGAAAAAGGGGGAAGTTATATATTTTCAGGCATTAACAATTTAAAATTAAGACAAGAACAAATATTGTTAGTGAAAGCAAAAGACTGGGGAAAGCAACTCAGCTTGTGGAATAACAATATTGTTAAATAGAAATGGTTGTTTTCTGAACACAGTCATTTTAGAAAACGTACAGTAAAGCTTTTATATGTAAATTACCCAAACTCAGAAACCTTTCACTTCAAATTGAATTGAGAATAGCTTGAAGTAGAACATTTTAGTGAAAACGTGCTTAAAATGAGAAAACCAAGAACAACTGAGGTGCACACACACTCTTTGCCTGGAAAAAAAATCCCTGTAAATAAATATTTGATTGATGTGCTGCTAACAAAAAAGGATAAAAAATGGCTTCAAATACATTTAGGTAGCCTCTTAATACATGCATTTATATTTTTCTTTTTCATAGGTACTGATTATATGTGTTAAAATAAGTACATTGACAGCAAATACAGAACTACATTACAGGAAAGTTTAAAATTAAGACAGGGGAGCTACATTCCACAAATAAGCACATTTAAAAGCTCCCTTTCCTAACATACTACAACAATGCGATTTCCCCTCAGCTTTTGAACTAAAATTCATATGGTTCCATCACTGTATTTTTAACTTTCCAACGTCTCGTAAAATAATCCAATGATATATGATGGGCAGACCTGAACAACTGTTCTGTAGCAAACCACCATGTGGGATAATCCACAAAGGGACTGGAAACTGGAAGCCGTGCTTACATAGCTCATGTGGATTTTAAAAGAGGTTATATATGAAAAAAATGCAGATTTTGCTGTTATAAATGCATTTATCTTCAGGTTTTCCAGCAAGCCCGGCACTTCTGATGGTACTGGATGGAAAAGAGAATTGACACACATTGTGTTACTAGAATGCCAGCCCCATATCTTTGCTTCTGGTATAAATTCCTGGTAAGTTAACAGCTTTCTCAAATCCATATGTTTCCATTTGATTCTCTGTGATCACATTTGACTTGACTGCTGTATCAGGGCCCTGCACAGCTAAAGCTGTCCCGTGGTTCGTTCCCTGACCACAGCTGTGAGCTGCCGGGGACAAGGCAGGACAAGCACACTGAGGTACCTGGCTATGGGTAAATAAAATTAAACGTAAGCATAGGGCAAATGCAAAGGAAAAGAAAGGCTAACCTCAAAAAGAATATACAGCCCTTATCAAAGCAGAGGTGTTCAAAAACCATGCGGCCATGGCACTTCAGGACCTGGTTTAGTAGGCATGGTGGTGTTGGGCTGGTGGTTGGACTGGATGAGCTTAGAGATCTTCTCCAATCTCAATGATTCTATGACTCCATGATTCCATAACCTATAGACAGATTCACAGTTTATTAAAATTCTCAGCCTGTAGTCGTGAAGGAATGATGTCCTTGCAAGGCCGAGCCCCTAGCAAAAATATGTTGGATTTTCTTATTTATCATAATTCCCATCCTCCTGGCTGAATATGGGAAACTGATTTTATTCAATGCTTGTAGGTTAAATCTCACTTTGGCTTTGAACATGGCTACTGATTACTTGAGTAAAAGCCAGGGAGAAATTTGTCCCGTAACAAAACTTGGCCCTTAATTTCATAGAATCATGGGATGACAGAATAGTTTGGGTTGGAAGGGACCTTAAAGCCCATCCAGTTCCAACTCCCCTGTGATGGGCAGGGACACCTCCCACTGGATCAGGCTGCCCAAGGTCACATCCAAGCTGGCCTTGAACTCCTCCAGGGATGGGGCAGCCACAACTTCCCTGGGCAGCCTATTCCACTGCCTCACCACCCTCATGGTGAAGAAATTCCTCCTCTCTCTGCCTGTCCTCGTGCTCCAGCCCTCTGACCATCTTTGTAGCTCTCCTTTGGGCCCGTTCCAACAGCTCCATATCCGTCTTATGTTGAGGATTCCCGAACTGGGCACAATACTCCAGGTGAAATGTCACAAGAGAGGAATAGAGGGGCAGTTTTTACCAGTTTTTGAGGACAGCAGGCAAATTTAAGCAGTAACCAATAACGGAGACCGATCCTGATGGATTGCATTAAGTTATATAACAGTCTTCCTCACATCAGTTAAGACTAAGGGCTGCAAAAGCTATTCTAACCAAAAAAACAGATTTATAAATATTAAAAATAAATATGGAGCCAAGTAAACTCTAAGTGCAACGCATACCACCCTTAGCCTGAAACCTGAGAAGCTTTGAGCTGGACAGTCTGAACATCCAGGTCCGTGTATGGAAGAATTTAAAGAAGAATAATAATAGTCCCTAAGTGTTCTTATAGCCCACAAATTCATATGGCACATCGAACAACGTCTTCATAATGACAGAATTGGTTACAAATTGGGAACACAAGTACCAAAACCAATAACATCCAGGCACATAGACAAGACAAACTAAATTGAATAGCTTGTATTTTCACTATAAATATACATGGAGACAAAATAAAAGCTGTATTTCAAATCTCCTTCTGTAAAGTGAAAAATGTTTGCAGTTTGGCAGTTTTATATCATTGTGCCTTCACAAGAAAAAACACCATTATATTAACATCTATAATCTCCTTGCCATTAAAGCACTTGCAGTGAAGGTGTAGCTAAAAGATATAGTATTTTTATATTACAGATAAGGCAACTTAGTGTGACTGAAAACTAAAGAGTGCAGTTCACTCTTCTCAGTGATGAAGCAGCTATGTTCAAACGCATTATCTTACCAAGCATTAGCACAGGATATAATACAAGAGATAGCCAGAGATGTCATTTCCACAGATGACATACTGTACCCAAAGGATTTAAACAATGAAACTAGAAGCAAATGTTGAAAATGGTTTACATTTACATATTTTTTCTTAAAATGATCCTGTTACTTGAAACAGGAGCTGGTTCAGCCTGTACCCAGTTTCCATAAGCACCAACACTAGTGAGGAGTGATGGGTTACACTTCAACCTTACTCTATGAAATTCTTCCTGAATTTAAAAAGACTTATTAAATGTTGCCCAAGACTTTTATTAAAAGCTAATTCAATATTTTTAAAAGGTGCTAATTTTATAACCTGATCAGCTTCTTCTAAATTGCCATTTCTGGTGACCGCGATGGGTATGGCAGAGCCAGTGCCACCACATGATTCTCCCGTGTGTTTGTGTACGCTCTGCAGCCCCATCCAGTCTGTTCTCCACAACTTCTCAATCAACTGAATGAAACTATACCATTTGTTCCTTACAGCCCCGTATGTAGTAGCTTTAAAGGCCTCACTGCCCTCCAGGCTCACATGACGGTGATCACTTCGGACCATATAAAATTTCAGCTTTCCCCTTCTATCAGAGAGTTTAAATTTTTGTAAAAAAAAGTTATGTGATGTAATTCATTGGAGCTCCGCTTGGCTTCATTGCAGTTAGCCTGACTGGCTTTATTGAGAAAGAGGAACCTAGTATTTTATGTCCAGGGAGGTTATTCTCCCTCTGTACTTGGCACTGGTGTAGATCGCACCTCAAATACTGTGTTCAGTTCTGGCCCCTCGCTCCAAGAAGGATATTGAGGCTCTGGAGTGTGTCCAGAGAAGAGCAATGAAGCTGGTGAGGGGGCTGGAGAACAAGTCTTATGAGGAGCAGCTGAGGGATTTGGGGTTGTTTAGCCTGGAGAAGAGGAGGCTGAGGGGAGACCTTATTACTCTCTACAACTACCTGAAAGGAGGTTGTGGAGAGGAGGGAGCTGGGCTCTTCTCCCAAGTGACAGGGGACAGGACAAGAGGGAATGGCCTGAAGCTCCGCAAGGGGAGGTTCAGGCTGGACATCAGGGAAAAAAAATCATGGAAAGGGTCATTGGGCACTGGCAGAGGCTGCCCAGGGAGGGGGTTGAGTCACCTTCCCTGGAGGTGTTTAAAGGATGGGTGGATGAGGTGCTGAGGGGCATGGTTTAGGGAGTGTTAGGAATGGTTGGACTCGATGACCCAGTAAGTCTTTTCCAACCTGGTGATTCTATAATTCTCCCCAAACTTCACAGGTATCCTTAAGGCCTCCAATGCTTTATTTAGAGTCCATAAAATGACATCAAGTCTTTCAGATTCAGTATTTCCCCAAATCATGAGGAAAATTCAGCAGCCTAGGTGCAAGATCTTCTCATCTGCATTTGCCATAAAGACGGACGATGATGAAAAGCTCAAACCCCAAACCAACCTGGTGATATTCCCTCAGTTATTGAAGGGAATTACTCACTTAGGGTGAGGGAATGATTTGAATTTTGAAAGATGATATTAGTATAATTATAATCCTGAAAACAAAATATTATTATACCCCTTACTAACTGATATTTCAACTATTAATGCTGAACTCCATCTAACTTACCTGAATGCTTTTGCATTGCCTCCTCCTCTCTATTGCTAGAGGCGTGTGTGATACCATGAAGGAGACTTAGGTATATTGCAAAGGTTATATTTTAAGATGATACGGGATGGATGCATTTGACTTTTTAAATCTTTCCTACTCTACTTCAGCAATGGAATCAGCAATCTGCGTGGTTTTGCTGCACTGTATCTTCTGGTGAAAGCAGCTGGATATTTTTAGCGTGAAAAAAAACGACTTATGAAATTTTGAACATTTATTAAACGCAATACTGCATAACGTTTCAGGAAATAAAACCCACCTGGAATCTTTTCATGTTTGCATCTAAAACACTAATACTTTTTTCCCCACCCAAGAAAAATTATATGTCTAAATGACAGGAGACTTAGATGCTAAAAGCACTTCCAATATTTTCAATCATTCGTGTACGCACTTGTGTGTATTTCATTTCTTTTAGTGGCAAGTGTAGTCCAACTTGTTAATAAAACAACTTTGAATTAACATTTAGCTTTTTAAAGATAATATTGTCAAAATGCTCCTACTCCCATTAGTATAAATGCAGCTTCCTAAGGCACATACAGCAGGATTGTGACTGTGTGGCCATTCTTAGAAAAGGATAACAAAGGAAAGGACTTCATTTCTATGAAGAAAGCATCTTTTGCTCCACCAAGTCAGGCACAGCAATTTACAAAAAAAGAATGAGGCCTTTCCATTGATCTTTCCTTGTTATGAATTCAAAACCTTTTAGACAAAAGTGTACCTGCAAGAGGAAGTCCCTTGCACTTCACAGGTTCTCAGTTTCCTTAAAGCACCTCTGCCTCTAAGCTGCCTTTTCCTTTAGTGATGGTTGACACCACAGAGGCAGAAACTTACCTGGACTCTTCAGTTCCTCTTGACCAAACGCTGTATTTATTTATTTTTCTAAATGAAAAGAAATAGCATTCTGGTTTACCTTCATTCTACATGATTCTCAGGCTTGCTTTGGGAAAGTCTTTTGGGATTGTATAAATGTTGGGAATATAGGTATTTGCTACAATTGTTGTGATATTCATGTGAATGTGATATTCAAAAGGAGAAATAAGGCAAAATTGGATGATAACAAAAAAACTATTAAGCAGAAACAATTACAACTGAAATATTTAAGACTTGTACCTAGGAACAGAGTGGCACAAAGTAACACTGCCTGACTTGACTCCTCTTTCCTCTCATGCTCACACTAACTTCCTACATCTTAACCACAGCTTTTGCTTCGTCTCATTACGATTTCTGCTGCTATGGAAGAATTCAAGAGGTTAAATCCTGAAGCAGAGCTGTAGTGTGCCAGCGGCTTGACAAACACCGACAAAACATGGTCAGCACTCCAAAAACACTTGTTACCAGTCTACTTTCTGTTCTTCCTATGATTTGCATGTACACAGATTTAAAACACAAACGTTTTTCTAAGATTTAGAGTATCTCTTTAACTTCTTACATCAAGAGACAGATTAGTTAAGAAATACCGACACTGTGAAAACGTGTTAATTCAGTCTCTGTCAACAATACCTCTAATAACGTAAGGAAACAAAAATATTTAGGATACCTAAGGTCTGTCTCCTTCCTGAGAGCAACCTGACAAAAACATCATAAGGAATGTGCCCAACTCAATAAGCAGCAGCAATAGAGTCATGTCACGACATGGATCAAAAGAGCCCCAAAAGGGGCGATGCTGCCTTCCACCTGTGCCGGTGGCAGGGGCCGAGCGCCCGCCAGCGCACGGAGCGGTGAGGAGCGGGTTGTTGTAATGAAGAGCAGAGGTATACAGCCTTTATCAGATGAGAGGGGATTTGTCAGAGATTAATAGAATTCCATTGTAATATCCATATCTCACAAAGGCATACTCTGACAGGGGCCAATTACTTTCAACAAGCTGGGCCTGCTACACGGGCCCTCTGAACCGGAATGGCCCTCCAATCTGTGTGCTCTCGCTCAGACAGATAACACCGACGTGTTTCTCTCTGTGATCACTGCCTAACTTAAATGAGTTAATCTCGTTTTCCAGATGAATTGTTATTTTGTCTCCCACAGGCTGTGATTACCGGATAAAAGTATTGTGTTAACAGGAGGGCCAGGGTCTTTCAGAGCGGATTCCACAGCCAGATAACCAGCCAGAGAGGGCTTTCCATGCCGCACTTGCTTGCTGGCTTTTTTTTCCTGCCCCCATTTTTTTTTCTAATGTGAAGTAAAAGAGTGGCACTAACAGGAGAAAACTGTGAAATGACACAGAGATAAACCTTCCCCAATAATGATGTAACTCCATACGAGGTCAAAGGGGCAGTTTATCTTCATATTTTGACGCAGTGTCCCGGTGAACCAATCTCATTCACAGCCCACCTCTACATATTTTAAGATGTTATTTGCCTTTCAGTTCATGCCTGCCCTTTCTTTCTCTAACGGCCTTTGTTTCTTAAGCCGTTATAATGTGTTTGAGAAGTTCACGAGGGAGGCTATCAGAATATAAATATTTGGAAGCACTGAGTTATATCTGGGCAGTATCAGAAAACGTGAAGAAGAAAACAAGCCCAGGATTTCACAAACAGTTCTCTTACGCCGATGAAGCAAGAGCCATATGGTGAGAGTTACAGTCTGCAGCACATTGTTCTGAGATAATGTATTTTCTCAATGACAGCAGTGAGATTCTTCATTTCCTTTTCTTGAATAAACATTAAAAAGAAAAAGCCCCACTCTAAAGGTAATTCTTAAAACTGACACTTCTCATAGAATCATAGAATCATGGAACGGTTTGGGTTGGAAAGGACCTTAAAGCCCACCCACTTCCAACCCCCCTGCCATGGGCCGGGACACTTCCCACTGGATCAGGTTGCTCCAAGCCCCATCCAACCTGGCCTTGAACACCTCCAAGGGTGGGGCAGCCACAGCTTCTCTGGACAACCTGGACTGGGGCCTCCCCACCCTCACAGGAAAACATTGCTTGCTCAGAGTTCATCTCAATCTCCCCTCTACCAGCTGAAAACCATTACCCCTCATCCTACCCCTGCACTCCCTGATCAATAGCCCCTCCCCAGTTTTCCTGGAGCCCCTTTTAAGTAGCGGAAGGAGCCGGGGGTTGACACACAGATGCTAATAGTCATGCCTTTGCCACTAGGAATAACCCTTGAGGATCAAGAATGACTCACACAGACCCCATCCAGGCAAATTCAAACCCATGAACAGTAGCAGAACTGACTCACATCAACTCTGTTTCATATATTTTCATCTGTATGAAAAAAAACATGAAACTATTATGTTAGTTTAGTATCTAGTGCCAAAAGGTAAATAAAATTTGATCCCTGAATGCAGTCGATTTCTCCAGTGGCTCTCCCAGTACGTAGATCCGAGTTACTCCTGAAGTGGCTTATGTCAACAATTCGGAAATAAGATGCAACATCCGATTGTTGGCAAAGAATCAAAGACTGTCCATAAAAGGCAGTTGATAAGCTCATGAATGCTTCTTGACAGAAAGCCACAATTTTTGACTGCAAAAAGTTGATGTCTTGAACAAAATACGAATGAATATTAGTGCATGATGTGCATCTGAAGCACACGGTGGCTGTACCCCACCCTGTGGGACAGGCCTGAAGCAGAGCAGACTTTGTGAGTCTTGGCGCCCTGGTTTTGCTGAGCTGGGGACCTAGTGAGGCACATCACAGCTTCCTTTAGGCTCCTGTGCCCACAGAGAGGCTGTGACTGAAGTGAAAAGCAAACCTGAGGAATATCAGTCTCTACACAAATATTTGGGCTCCATTTTTCTTATGCAAAGAATAACCAACATCAGCAGATATGAAAATCATTCATAGGTAGCCAGGTAAATTAATGAAAGGATAACACATTTTACAGAGTTTAAATATTTCTGTATCTCATAATGAAGCAAAAAGTCTGTGCAGCTGGAACCACGGCCATCACATCACTAACTCCCATTTCGATCAAGTTGGCAGTTTTCTCATTTCCAGCCAGAGGCAGTAAGTTCAACCTTTATACTGGGAACGAAGTTCAAAACCTGTCATTTAAAGATCCCTGGGATTTTTCAAAATGGGTAGATGATAACTGAACGGTTCACATTCTCTTATGAGAAACAAGCTGTAGGATTACGCAGTACATACAACAGAATGCACAATGTCCATACAGTGTAAGCAAAGAGTCAATCATACGCTGTTTCTGGAGAAAAGCAAAGCAAAAAAAACACTAAGCACTTAGAGTGTGAAGCCAATATTATAGTAAAAACATGTCTTTGCTCAAGAAAAGATAATTTTTACCCAGTAGGAGCCTCCCTCAGGTATAGAAGGAATCGCATTGTTTGCTGGGCTACAAAAAGACATATTCCAGTCATCTTCTCCAGCCAGCACTGCATTTTGTTCTGCTTAGCAGGAGACAAGTGATGCAGCTAGGAGAGTGTGAAGTGCTCCTATGCATCATCATAACCCAGATAAGCAGAATTATTTCCTAAATTACAAACATCTACACCGACAACAAATCACTGCGAGGAGCGGGGACGCTGCGGGTGCAGGATGGGCACAAAGACCTGCTTTTCCCAGTACTTATCAACACTGCTGCTGCTGGGGGAGCAGGAAGCTGGCGTGACTTTGCCTCGTCTTTGTCTGGACAAAGAAGGAACTGTATTTTTCTGTCCTTTTTTTACAAGTGTTTTGAGATCATTGCTTCTCTCGACTCTCCCTAGGAAAGGGTAGGCCTCAGCAGAGACCTCAGAGGCCAGAGGTTCCCTGAGGTATATCCACAGCAGGAGGATTTTTTTCCCCCTTTTTCTTGCTTAATTAACAGATCAGATGTGGGATTCATTATGAATAAACATCAGGCAGTGTCATTTAGAGACCGGTCACTTTGACTAAACTGTGATGAGTCTATACACAGCCACACAGGGGATTAAGCTCCCGGCACAGCTGTAACCAGGGCTGCTCACATCCTGGCTCCGATATTTTGTGCAGGACACAGCCCTGACATTCTGCTTGTTACACGGAAATTTAGAGTTCCCACTGAATAGTCCTATTTCGATTATCAATGGAAGCAAACACTGGTCCTCCTCACAATAACAGCCTTTTCCCAGACAAAGCCAACACTGGTATAGCAGAAATGACGCTAGGAAGAAGTGATGTGAACTGGTGACAAAGCAGCTCGATCAGTGTGATGCCGACAGTCACGGACACAAACTACATCTCAGACGCTAATTAATTTCTCATTCATTTTTCTGTATGCTGGTGCGACAAAACACTTGGCAAAAGTTGCATTGAGGGTAGCAGCTGGAAATTACACTGTTTCAAGAGCCGAAAAGATTCTCTGTGGAGAAATTTTAAACCCATAAACTTTTCCTTTCTTTCCTTTTTAAAGATACCGCATCAAAATGCTCACAGTGCAGCTCTGTGAATTGCCACATGGTTTTATTTTTTAAATTGCCAGTCTTTTTATTCGGTGGCCTTACACACATAAAATTGATAAAATAGGCAGCTTTCTTTCTAAGCCAGCTTACATCTCTCCCTTTTTGAAAGCTTCCTAAACATGCAGGCACTCCATAAAAAAGTAACTGGTGCATGCAGAAGCAATGCAGCTCACAAATGAAGCAGTATAATGTCAATGGTTTGAAATTGTTCAGTCTCAGTTGTTTTCCAAGTCAATGCACTGGCAGTCTTGCCTGAATGCAACTAGTCAATAGAGGGAAAATAAATAGAGCATTTCCAGAATTCACCCATCAGCACTGAAAAGTGTCTGCTTACTATTACACAGTTTTAACATGTCATAATCGTTTTTCACAGTATAGAAACCCTCCTTATACCTTGGACAAAGAATGAATGACTATTTTAGCACCCTATACATATCTTGTAATAGAAATTCCAAGCAAACTGTATTGATTATAGCACTGTAAGTGGTATGTGTTATTAAAATAGAATCTGAAGCCTTTGGCCTATTTTTAATGCTATATTATGGACAAAAATTTCTAATTTGGCTATCTAAAAGCAGAGACTTCTGTATTTGGACTTCTGAACGGACTCATTTAATGTTTCTGTAAGTACCTCTACATTGAAAAAGCTGCCTGCAATTTCACTAGACTTGAACATCATAATTTATGCACAGTATTGTTCCCATAAAGAATCCCATTGACTATTAAATGGGACAGGTTTTGCTCGCATAGGTAAAAGCTTTAGTGCCACAGCTATATGGCTCTAAACACCAATACATTAAGCAGCAGAGAGATACAAGTGTCCCCTACCCCTCTATCTTTTATTTCTCCCACGCCTCTACAACAAGCGCTACGTTACACAGCACCAGTAGGCTGCATACTGCACAAAGGAGCAGATCAGACAGCCACATGGCTACACTTGCCTTAGAAATAAAAGGTTATGCCTGTCTCTCCAAGCATCTAGATGCTAAATTGCACCTAAGGTGCTATGCTCGCTTAGATAAGGTCCTTGCAATGCCACATAATTTCAGAGAAGATCTGCCATAGTCTGAAAAATAAGGAGAAGTACGTCTTTTCCTCTCCCTGCCTTGTTATCTATCACCTGGATGGAAATCATGCGCAAAAAAAGCGAAAGAGGGGGGAAAAAATTCCCCTTCAGCCTCAAGATCACACTAACGCCCATGGACATAAATGTTACAATAAAAGAGCAGGACAAGTACTAGCAGAGCTTTTATAGCTAAACAGTATTTGACAACAAATGTTCATATTTCATTTGAAATTTATGAAACCTTTGTGCCTGTAATCCCATGAGCAGCTACATGGTAAATGAAAGTAGCAGGCAGTCTAGATTAATAATATTTTGCTTCATACTGGAAGAGCATTCTAAGGAAAAGAAATCTTGCTTTATCTGCTTTTCTACTTCCTTGGTTTTTTTTATAGGCTCTGTATTGGAAGAGATTCAAAGCTCTAAAACCTGCTTGCAAATATTCACAGATGCCTTATTAATTTATGAGAAACTGAAGGACCCATCACAAGGTATAAGCAAGCAATTTAGGAATAACAAGTAGAGGGGTATGATACATGGCAAAATATCACAGCTCCTGGTGTTAGAGAGCTACCAGTGGTTTAAATCAAGTTCAAGGGGAATACCTGGAGTAAGCTCCTCTACTTCATATTCTAATAAAAAACTGGTATGAAAAAAAATGGTTGCCCTATGAATCATAACCTTTGCTTTCACATTTTCACAGTTTAGACATACACGTATGCTAAAAGCTCAAGTGTGGCTTCTTGCACTTAAATGTCCAAGTATCTTTTCCAACAGCCCTATTTATCTTCAAGCACATCCAAGACAAAGTGTTGGGGTTTTTTACTATTTTTAAAGTAGTCTCTTAGTGCAAGCTATGATGGCAAATACGATGTGGGCCAATTATCTGCCTAGAAAGTAGATATTTATTTTTATTAAAATTTGTATATGTTATTTGAACTCTCCTGTGGACTTCTCTCACATGCACAAGGTATATTAGGTTGGTGAGATCACACTGATTTTTCAGAACTGATCTGAAAAACAGTGTATCTCAAAAATAAACACTGAATTTGCCATTAAATAAGATGTACAACAATTCATAGGTACTTGGTCTATAAGTAAAGAAAGTTCTTGCTAAAGAAACAAGCATTTAGGTCAAAAATGTTGTTCACTGGTGGGAGAAAGGCTGGAAAAACTTGGAGGAAGCAGACACAACTGGGGAAAAGAGAATGACAGAATGGAGAAAGAGCAATGTTATTATGGCACTTGTGTCACTGAGGGACCCTGATATTTCCAAACTGCTAAAAAATGAAATTGAAAAGAAACTGAGATATGTGGTTAGAGTACCAAATCACTGAAAAAAAAATTAAAACAGATCCCTTGTTACCCATGACAAACAAACCAATAATTTCTTTCACTGACAGTCATCCATCCCCAGCCCAAAGGTCCAAGACTTGCCATCCGGAGCAAAAAGCTGGTCAAAATTTTGGCAGTGATCAAAGGAACATAAAAGAAGTGTTTATGGAATATATTGATAAAGAGAAGCTTCTCTCTAATTCAGATTTGAGCTACAGTTTGCTATATGCAAGAGTGCTTTGAAAACCTTTTTCTTTCTTTTATTTATTTAAGAATCATCTTAAACGCTCTATCAATTTTTGAGTCATCTTTCATAACTACTTTTGACAAAAAAATGCTCTCACTTTTACATAAAGAAATAGTGGTGTATTGTGCTCTTTTTCTTCAGTTACTGATCCATCAACCATTCCAATTTTTTTCCCTTTCCTTTGACTCCGTAATGAATATCACATTCAATATGACACGTTGGAGAACATGCATCTAATGCTTTAAAATATCTAACTTTTATAACGCTCCATGCTTTCTCTTTTATTATGGAGATATGGACTACAGTTAAGCTTAACAGATTTCTTTTTCATTTAAATCAAGACTGCAATTTCTGTGTTGCATATAGTATTTTCTTCCCAAAATAATGCACTCTCAGCATATCCACGTAGGTATCTAGTAAGACTATTTTCTTCTACTGGGAAGGCGAAGATCAAATCACCAGAAAGGAGACTATAAGCATCAATTATTATTTCATCTGAGTATCTCAAAGCTAAATTTCCAACCTTACAGTAATTTAAAATGCCTGCTTCACTGCTGCTTAATCCAAAAACTGAACAGCATTTGTTCAATCCATTAGCACACTGTGTAGCTTCTGGGGAAACAAGCCCTGTAGACCTCTACCCCGGACAATCTGCTCAGAGTAGGACGTCAGTTTGCCTTTCAAAGGGCAAGTCATTTTAGGAACGATGACTTGGTGGTTCGCCGAAGAAAAATAAAAACTCTATCACTCTTGCAGTTCTGTCTTTTCACTAATATGCTGCAATTAAGATTTACCACGAAAAACAGAGTATAAGAGTTACATTGTTTGAGTTCTTTCCTCATAAATATTCTTCGGATTGTCAAATAGCAACCAAAGGAAGTCTTCCATCAGCATCTGCGCTGAGTGGATTCAATAACAGTCTAACCAATTTGCTATAAAACTTTCATAGAAGCATTATATACTTGCATCAAGTTCACAGTTTTATTAATTTACACAGATTTTATGGTTTCTTGAAGTTCTTACGTCTGAAAGAATGAACTGAAACTCAAAGAAAGCTGAGTCTAGTGAGAAAATGATCTGCTTAAATACCATTCAGTCTCATAAAAGAGTAACTATACAGTAGTTATACCACCATCTACATTTCCATATTTATAAAAACTGAGACAGGTATAATCAGTTAATAACTTCTGCTTCTTCTAATGCACAGTAAAATAGGTTTTACTGATCAGCTTTGTGGTTTAACTGCTAATTTGGAGGGGAAGGAGGGCTCTTGAAGGAGAGTAGGGTAAGGAGAGGTTTAGCAGCTTTTTTTGCTTTCAAAAGAGAAAGTTTCAGGAAGTAATTGTTCTTCTGAGCTCACTGTGAGGATACTCCAGAGCAATATATTAAAGAGAGGTGCTTTCTTCTTTTCAAAAATAGGACTAAAACATTAACATATTTTTAACATTAATGCATTTTATTAAGTAAAATTCAATCAGAAATTGCATGCCCTACACTGGCAGCCAGCTGAGTCCAAGAACCAACTTTAAACTTCAGCACTAAGGTCTGGCCTGAAAATCACATATTGCTCAATGAACACTGTACCGTGTCGTATCGCTTACAATACCAGAAAACTATACAATTAATGAGTAGCTATGCAGCTATCCAGAGCCCTCCATTATTTGTGCTTACATAATAATTCCATGATAATAATTCTCCTATAACTATCACCCCACAAATAAGCACAGCCTACATTAACAGTATAGTTACAGATGAACAAAATAAGACATGAGAATGGTGCGGAACAAAAATTTCCTCTCAGAGCAGACTGGATCACTGCCTCCAGGTAAAGCAAATGGGTTTGCTAAGTACGAGGCAACCACCTCACCCAGCCTGACCTGAGAAGTATCGAGCATGTCACCTCAGAGCCTGAGCACTGTCACAAAACGAATGTGTGCTCACATCCTGCACGAGGAGAAGCCCTGCTGAACACAGAGCTGATAGAGTGAGTGGATGTGGATCTGTATAGCATATACCTAGGAGATAGAAGTGTGTATATATATATATAAAGGTTCAGAGGGTATAGAAGTATATATACAGTATATATGTGTGCATATACATGCTATATAAAGTACTTCTATGTATCTATAGAAGTGTATCTATATCCAGAAGAGTGCATGTATGTATGTACTTATACACGGAAAGGTGTACATACACACACACACACACACACACTCATTCTCTCTCTCCCTCTCTCTCTCTTCCAGCTAAAGGAAGAGCAGACAGAATTTTTTAGTGGAATCAACCTGCATGGGAAGGAAGGCCCTGGGATGAGATTGAGCCATCAAATCCTCTGTGACTCTTGCCAAGGGGTTGCACAGCGCCCTGGCACCCAGAGGCGTTTGATACACAAGGCAAAGCCCACCTGGAAGGCAGAGCGACTCTCCTGTATAGGTTTAGTTTCATGTTTGTTAGACTTAAAGTCTTTCGAGCTAAGTAGGTGGATTGAAGCTAGAAAGTTTGCTAATTTGTGTATTTTCAATTAAAGTAAAAAAACTGTGAATAAACTGGTAATACTGGCAACCGAGTGTACTTAACCTGGGCTGGCTCAGAACCGTTTTTCCACCTGCTTAATCTTTAGTATTACACCAATAAACAAACTAAAACTTCTAGTGAGCAAACAGCATTCAGCAGCTCTTGTGGCTGTTTCCAAAGAACTCCAAAAGGGAGACCAGGACTGTTGATCAACAGGTAACCGTTACTCATCCAGAAGGCATTTGCTGGATTGTCTCCCATCATCCAACCTCATAAAGGCCAAATATAAACTTCCTAATAAAATGTAGAAACAAAAAGACACCTACAACCAGAGCACTCCAAAATCATAAAAATGTACTGACGTCTAAATACCTGTTAATTTAATTCCAACTTCATTAACTGGTTATAATACCTCACCACTTTAACATATTCAAGTGTTGTGAAGCCTACAGGAGCTCACATTTCTAATCTGATCTCTTCTTTTGCAATTTCTGAGCACAGCAATGAAACAGAAACCCAGATGAAACGCAGAATATTTGGTTTGGGGTTTAAAAAAATCTAATAAACTTCAGAAATGCATGCATTTCAGCTGTTCAGACTACAGGCTATTTGCATTTCCTTAGCCAAGCACTGATAATTTTGAACAGAAACACAGTTTCTATTAAAATATCATGAATGTTAGCTTTTATTTGTCTTTAAGTCTCCTTTCTTTGTGTGTCTTTCCCCAGGGGAGCTGAGGATTGCTCTGATTTTGGCGAGCAGTTTAGCAGCAGTGGTAGAGCAGCTTTTTTCCCCTATGTCTGTCTGACCATACTGAAAGAAGTAAAAAGAAAGCTATGCCGATTTTTTTCTCTGCAGAAGTGAAGGAGAGGATTAGGAATTGCTCTGAAAGTTCCTTTGACTTCAAAGCAGTACCAGATTTTGCTCTTTACACCTGAGCACTGCCTTCTCTGGGAACTGGTGATGCGTCCCAACATTCTGCTCCCTCAGCCATTGCCCTCTGCTACATACGCTCCTTCCTGTCCCACACACTCAACCATTTTCTGTTCTCACTACCCCTCCCAGCACCCTGTATCCAACAAATTATCACCTTTCCTGTTTCCCCTCGATACTACAATGAGAAGTTTAAAGTAACAAAAATGCAAGATGAAACTACCGTGCCTACCATTAGTCTTGGTTTGCTTATGTGTTCTGCTTCACTCCCCATTCTACCAATCCAATCAACTACACAACTTACCAGAGAAAAGTTGCGACCCTTAACAAATGTAATGAAATTACAGTACGAGAGATTCTGCTTAAACTTTTGTCATGACAATAGTTACAATAATTCATATAGTGAAATAATTGCAAAAATTCAGACTCTTAGTTAGTTTTAGGTAGTTTTTGATGGAAATCTCCTCTACCATCCACAAGTTTTGCAGCTAGAAATTTCAACTGCTGCCTTCAAGAACTTAAATAAGAAATCAAATGCCAATAAAGAAAATAAAAACAGTCAGTTTAAATGATGTATCGACCAGGGAACCATAAAGATATGCACATTTATGTTACAAGTAACTCATGGCAGTCACTTCTCTTTTCTGGTATAGAATCAATACGTGACTCTGCTTCTTCAAGGGAAGCCACAGCAAAACATATTCTCTTGGAAAAGAGATCTTCTTACACATGGTACCAACAAATGAAGAACAAGGCAGATATTAATAATATATATATAACAGTTATTCTCACCTTCACTTAGGTTGTACCCTATTTTACAGTGCTGAAGTAAAAACCTTAAAATAACAGCAAATCCCCGGGCGTCTGTTAACAAGGGCACTACAGAGATTTAGAGGCCTCTAGCGATTTCCAGAGTGCTAGTTTGTGTACCAGCACCAGAGTGATGGTTCTGCAATGGAAACCTGCAGCCAATCATTCTCACATTACTTTGGCTTCATTATGTGTGGCGGAGAGAGTGTTATTTTCTATGGCATCAGCACTCAGAGCCCAGTCGAGATCAGGTTATATTGTTCAGCACTACAAGAACACAGAGAGTCAACCACCAGCTCCTGCCAGCAAAGACTCCCATCACTCACGTTCACTCTTTCAGAGACACAAACCCCACCACAGCAGGCACAGCAGTGGGCCGTGGCAGGCAGCAACACGGATTAGCACAGGCTCTGAGTGGGCATGGAGACCCACAGTCCTATTTCCATCCATCTGGGTGGTAAACAAAGAGAGCGAGTTTTGACAGAGGTGGCTTTTCACTTCTTTTAAGCTCAAAAACATTGAGCTAACACTATTACAACAAATGAAACCTAGTTGTGGTGAAACATCCCAGAATTTTCCTATTTAGATCATTTTGCCACACCTTTTCAAGATGCTAAGTTGTTTTAAGTGTTATCATAGAGCAGATACACATGAATAAATTCAGCTATTGTCTCCATCCTCCCAGCAGGTATGGCACACTCCCCATGTGTCATCTAAAAGCACAACTCACCAAAGTCAGTATGGAAAGGCATCTTGGCATAAGCTGACCAAAATATATTGTTTAAAAACTACAAGCCAGATAGGCAGAGCTGCTCAAGAGATACCATCATTCTGCAGCCAAAATTCCTCCTCTCCCACAGCCTCCCCTGTAGAGTTCTCTGCTACAAAGCAATCTATTCCAGTTACTGGATCTACAGCGCTAAGAGCATTTTTACTTCTCAAAGTCATTTAGAAGGATGGGTAAACCAGACTAGGCTAAAAACAACAGAAAAAAAGAAGAATTAGGGTGCTGAAATTTCACACAGCTCTAACTAAACCCTTTCACAGGACAGCTCGTTCTTCTGAGCCCTACGACTTGTAGTGAAGCTGGAACTGCGACAGGGAAGTGCACGGCCGGCACAAAGACGCCATCTATCCTCAGTGCACAAGAATTCTTGAAACAACGCGACAGCTCATAAAAAAGCATCAAAGGGGTCCAAACAGCAACGTGCGGAATAATATTTACAGACATCTGATTCATTTAGTATATTTGATCTAAAACATTCCTGTTATTCCTGAAGAGGAATTCTGCAAGGAGAGAAAATTACAGAAACTTTCCCATGGCTCGTAGAAGAAATAAAGATGTTGACATTCTCTATAAAGCCATCTGACCCTCAAAGTAGTTTTTAATAATCTTTCCAGCATTACTTTCTACCCATGTATTTTTCCTGTCAAAAATAAGAATCTTTTTTTAAAAATGTAAATTGAACACATTTCTAAGAGGTTGCACCTTGTTATTTTTCATCTTTCTTTATTCTTTGAAATGTGTTGTACTGTATTCTCTATATTTAACATATTCACAAAGGGATGATTTATAGTTTGTGGTTCAATACTACAAAAACATCTCAGTGCAAACTCATCACTGAAAAGAGCTCAATTCTCTCTTTTCCTGTATTCTACATCCTGCCTTAGGCTGAAGGAAAATCCAGGCACCAAAGCCTCTTATGCTGCCAAACAGTGTCCCTATGGTGGTGGTGAATGCCCCAGAGCGTGAGTCATCCCAAACTTCTGCAGGAACAAACACACACAATATATGTCACCGTATACTCTAGGAAGTTATTTAACCTCTCAAGAAGTGGTTAGGCAAAACTCTCTAATATGACATTCCCACCTATGACAAGAAGAAGAAATAGAAAATACGAGCAGTCATCCTGTATTTTCCATCTGAAACATCCTTAAAAGCAAAGAGCAGCAGATGGTAGGCAAACCGAGATGGGATTTTTCTTGCAGTGTGTTTTTACAGCGATTGAGTCAATAGTGGTTGTTCAGTTCCCCTTCCTCTCAGCTGCAAAAAGATACGTAATCTCTTGCAAACAGAGATCAGATATTGGTTAAAGATGTGCACGGGGCGACAGAGGCAAACCAGCAGGCTGGGTAACAGCCATCCAGGACTGTAAGTTCCCTGCAAGAGCTGTGACGGTGCTGGCACAAAAATCTGCACTGCATATTGCTGCAGCATAATTAATTAAGCCTGACAACAGCCCTGTGAAATACAATAGGTCTAACCACCAGCCCAAATCATCCTTATAAACATCCAAATGCCAGCGAGTGAATTTATGTCAGATTTACTATTCAATCGCAGAAGAAAAAATCACGGATAGCTTCAAAAAAAAAAAAGCACTTTACATTAAGGAAAGCGCTCTCTTATATTTTCAAATAGTAATAAAGAAATCAAAGGTATGACAGCCTTTTACAGGGATAACACTTCAGAACATTAGTAGATAAATCTTTAGAGAGGTAAAAAGGATTATCAGGATTTCCAGTTGCAGAATCACACACCGTACTAGAGAATCCTCTGGCACAACACATAAAATATAACTATTAATTCATAATGACAATCTAAATAATTAAAATAAAATAAAATGTCATTAATCTCAAGATTCTTATAGCCGGATGGGTTGGGCAGTAAGGCAAAATGTACTTTATAGAATACCGTGCCTTTAGGATCAGGTATCCCTAATAACACTGAGACCAGCACAGGCATACGTTCCAAAAGTAACTCCTGCTTGGTTCTTTATGGCTTTAGCTTGAAGGATTTTATTTTCTGCATAATCTTTAAAGTAGAAGTGCAGTCACTTGCTGCTGGCTGCACTGTTTATCATAAAGTCAGCTCACTTAGTGCTGTCCAATTAAAATAAACTACAGCTGCAATGGATCACTTTTTTTTCCAAGTATCTGAAAATATTCCTGCAAGGCCCAACCTCCAAAAATAAAACACAAATGCAAAGCAACAGTTCACTTGGCAACCATCGAGGAGGGGATGTTGTGACATTATTTTCTTGGTATTTGATGCACATTTTCTACTTAAAAACAAGAAGCTCCTGTCACAAATGATTTGTATTTTAAAACACTTTATACGACATAAGAAAGGCATGTAATGGGTTGCTGCTGTAACTTCTTATATAGCAGTACAAACAATGTATTTTTCCTTTAATAATTTCTTTGATTATTTTGCTGTTCATTGCCACAGACGGAGAACACTTCAGTGCTGGCCAGTGTGACACAGTGGCACTAAATAAGATGGCCAAACTCCACCTGACCACTTATAACATGTCATTTATATTATTACTTTTCTTCTATTGCTCACTTATAGTTCCCTGGAAAAATCACAGACTATAAAACTTTTCTTTATCACCTTTTAACCTACTATGGTTCCAAACTGATTTATGGAAATCTGAGGAAACCAAGTTCTCCCAACATGTCTGTGTGCTTTGTTTCAGGCACGATGAAAGAAGAGGAAATAAAATACAAACTTTTTTCCTTTGTAACTGACTTTGTTCTAGTTCTTCCAGCCACTGCACTTCTAAACTCAGGCTGCCACCAACAGACAGCAGCCAGACACGAGAAGGTGATGCTCATCTGCAGTCACAGAGGTGAGGCAGCAGCAAGGCCTCGTTCACCAAACAGCAACAGAATAAACCCAGTGTAACTTCTACATCTTGGGCAAAATTCCCGTGCAGAAGATCTCAGGGTGCACAGTGCTACAAAAATTGCACAAACATCCTGAAACACCGATACTAAGTCAATAACTAAAAGAAGATTTTCTGTGGCTGGAGATGCACGAATTTTCTTACAGCCGATTACTAAAAGTTAAACCGTATTTAGATAAAGACCAACACTGCACCTTTAAGAAAATGTTATTTTTCCTGAGGCCCTATCAAGGTAAATTTCATCAGTATTCAAAGAATGAGCAAAGCACTTCAACAATTTATTTCAATAAAAGAAGACTTAGCTGAAAGGAGTATAAATGATGAGAACTTGCTTTAAACTGATTTATTCCCTGCAGCAATAAAAGGAATGTTTCTTCACTCAGCTGTTTAATATGCAAATATGCAGAGCATCCAGCTTCTGACAGCACATCATTAATAAAACCTTGCACTAAGCAGAGCTCCCGATATTTCATCCTGATGAAAATACATGATGATGATTTTAGACTGTATAATTTCAGAGTTGGAACAATGTACTTCCCCGTGATGGAAACTCAGCAATCCACAGTTTTAGTGTAGGTTTTTTAATAGGTTAACCTATTTCTGAAGGAGGAAGACATCTGTTTACAAGAATTGTGAATACGGAAAATCATTCCACCAAACCCTCTCAACTGGACAACCCAAACCCGAGGCTGGGAATCAGTAAAAAAAAAAAACAACATGTTATTTATAGAAGAACACAGGAGTTGATTTCTTTTCCAATCAACTATTTCCTCTCTTGTTTACGAGGCTTCACTTACTAAAAAACTCCCTTTTACCTGTACTGCCATCAGCCACTACACAATCTGATACAATTTGAGCAAACCTAGAAATTAATGTTATCCCTTAAAATTAACTAAAAATAAAACAAACAATGACAAAAAAAATCATAAAAAAACCCCAAATTTCTGCATTTTCACTTCTTCTCATTAAAATCTACGAAGATGAACTCCTGTATCTGTCCAGGCTGCAGCACTCCCCTTCTTGTATTTATAGCCAAGTAAGTACACATGCTTTTTAATTCATTGCTTGTGCTAAAACTCGTAAACTCTTTCCAAAGAAGTTTCTAAAAAGGTTAAAATCTATCAAACGTTTGAAATAGGAAAGGGAATATTTCCCAGTCCTGTACTCTGAAGTCTTTCCAGTCCAAAGTTGGAAACTGGAAGCTGTACAGAAATGTTCCATTTTTTTAAAGCATCCCTTTATGCAGGACAGATCCCCATGAGTGACGGAGAATGTCCATTGGAATTAATATTCACACAGATAGTGCTGATCACTTTACAACATGGAAATCTGAGGAGCACTCATTTGCTTGCAATAGGAGGTAACAATTATCAACTCATTAAAGTCTGGTGGGCTTTATTTTTGGCTGAGATACATCGTTCTTTTGCCACTGTAGTGCTGGGTCAAACACAGCGAGACCCCTTCCACACTGCAAGAACAAAAAAATATGACTTTGTGTTTTAATTCAAAAATATTCCTACTACGACCCAATCATTTAGTGTATTTCAGAGCAGTTTGAACGATTTTCCTTTGAATCATTTCCCACCAGGCACCTAGGAAACAAAACATCTTCAGGGCTAAATTTCAGGGGAAGTCCTGCAGGTTTTAGTAAACTTCTCCTAGCCAGTACTTTCTGTTTTCTGTGCGTGGCAATCCTCCCTCATAACTCAAATGGGATTAACCAATTAAACATTTCCCAATAGTCTCTAAAATAGCTGCTCTTGGCATGTTTTTTGCATGGAACAAACCTCAGCGGGAGGATATGATAGAAATCTTGCACTATTTAAATATAGAATTGGGACATCAAAGAAAGGGTTGTATTGAAATAACATGGATAATTAAGGAAGTGGAGAACAGTAATAACTGATTTACATAAAATGCTAATAAGCCTCTTGACTTGTTCGGCAATTTCTGCTTTAGGCATGGTAACCGTGGGTTCAAATTTGTGTACTAATTTTATTTTAGTATTTTCTTTTTCTTCCTTTTTCTTCCCTGATTTTTTTAAGCTCTCTACAGCCTGGCCAGTCTGCACCCAGTACTAAACCTTATTCAAAACACAGCCCCAAAGAAATCAGAATCCGAATGAGAACTTGTGTGAAAGTTTTGTACATTCACATCTGCCCAGGCATTCAAAGCACAAAGAGTAAAGGCCTTTAATTACTCGCTTGCACGTGTTTGGAGTCAGACTGCATCCCTTCCTGTTTAGCTCATTTTCATGTCACGCTGAATAATGTGCTACAAACGATCAATGACATATTAAAAATGTTAAACGCTCGTCACAATTACCAGGACTGACAAACTTGGAAAACAACTGGAGTGTAATGGGAAGAATGTGTTTCCATGGTGTTCCGTCTCTTGCTGCTCGGATGGGATGATTAGGGCACTGTACCAACAATAGAGGTTACAGCTATTTCACACTGTACCCTTGTGCCATTTGCTTCTGCAAAGAAATGATGTGCACTGAAATTCCTGTTTTATTTCACTCTCCTCCTGATCTCTCCTCGCAGTGCTACAGCGGCAGCGGCTTTGAGATGTGAATGTGAATGAGTGTCTGAGCCGTTCCTTCAGGACATGTCTGCGTATTGACCTTCAGCTTACCCTGTTTCCCTGTGAGCCCTCTAAGCATGATCCATCGCTTTCTCAGGCCATTCTCCCTTCACCCCATTGATGGGTTTCAGAGCTACTTAAATTTCAAAGTCCTGATGCGTTGCAGCAGTGGCCAGGGCTCAGCTTTGCTCACTTATAGATTGTACAAGGTCACAGTAAGGGAAGGGGAAAAAAAGCCAGAGCATTTATCAGGATGTATTGCTTTACTTTTTCTATCCATCACAAAGGCGATGATTCTATTTTAGTGAAAATCCATTGAACTCAGATCAAGTCAGATGGCTGTTATCATTGGAAACTCAAGACCTGTCACACCATAATCGGTACAAATGATGAACACTGAAACGTGGGGCTTGAGGCCGCTTAATGGTCTTTAGTGAATTGTTTTCTGTTGCTTTTTAAACACCACAAAATCATGTTACTTAAGGGATTTCAATTTAAGAACACTAAGATTTTGTTATGCAAGAAAAGTTGATTGAACTACAGATGATGGGACAGCTATTGTGCTATTAAATGTCTTCTACCAGTGTGGGGTCTCCCCCGCACACTCCAGTGCACACATTGATAACTCATATGATCACAGCTATTCCGTAGAATGGTTTGGGTTGGAAAGGACCTCAAAGCCCATCCAGTTCCAACCCCTGCCATGGGCAAGGACAGCTCCCACTGGATCATAGTGCTCCAAGCCCCATCCAATCTGGCCTTGAACCCCTCCAGGGATGGGGCAGCCACCACTGCTCTGGGCAACCTGGGCCAGGGCCTCCCCACTCTCTCGAGAAAACATTTCTTCCTAAGATCTCATCTCAATCTCACCTCTTCCAGCTGAAATCCATTACCTTCCATCTTGTCCCTGCAATATTGCTTTGGTTTTTGTGAAGGAGCTTTGGCAAAGCTTCCCTGCTCTAGAGCTGCCCTGTAAGAAGGAGCTGTGAGTAATCAGGGAAAGGGGAAAACAGTCAGACTTCATTTCTCTTTCTTTGTCTCAAATCAGACAAAGATTATTTTATTATTATTAATTTTAATATTAAATTGGAGCTCTCAACCATACTTTAAGGCACCAGAAAAGTTTCACTATGTAGCTCTCGAATTAATGGGTATTAGTCAGTTTAATTACAAGCATATTTGAACGGCACCAGAAGCACAGTAGAGAGGAGCTCAAAGGATCAGGATGCGGCCATCATCCCTGACAGAGATCGCTCTTCCCTGCAGTCCAAGCATGTTCATTATTCTCATACTTAGCCTTCATTCTACTTACTATCAGTGGTGACAGACTATCCCTTGCTTACTTGTTTTGATTTCACCACATGCACATAAGAGAGACCTGCCATCTCAGGTTCTAGGGGACCTTGACAGATAATTAAAAATGCATCTCTAATTAAGAGAAAAATAGCAACAGACAACACCTTTGCTGCACAGAAAAACAAGCCTTTCCACAAAATTGTTATTTGCCTACTGAAATCCCATAATACAATAATTGCCATCCAATTTTTGAAAGTAAAATAACAACCCAACCTTCTTCACTTCCCACACAGACCCATTCCCCAGAGCGACGGTTTACAGCACTTAGTTAAAGTAAACATATTCAGCTTCACAAGTACTGGCAAATCTGTGCCTCCAACACACCCTCCTTTGCCACACCTACAGAATATGATAGAGACACAATCTTATGTAGGAATGTCCTAAGCTACCTGGAGCTTTTTATTGTTTAAAACTATGCTTAGATCTTTGGTTTCGACCTCCTCCCATGGAGCCAGAGCAACACATTTTGAACAAGAAGTACCTCATACTGTGTGGGATGTCAGGAAGGATGGGGCCTTGGGCAGCCTGATCCAGTGGGATGTTCCTGCCCATTGCAGGGGGGTTGGAACTGGATGATCTTTAAGGTCGCTTCCAACCTAAACTATTCTATGATTCCATGATTCTGTGAAGGAGCAAAAGGACATAGGAAACAATCATTTCCACTGAATGATGAAGAACAGTAGATATTTATTATTACTGCTGTTATAAAGAAGAGATAGCACCTTCTAAAGAGAATAACCAAAGCCTGCTAGTTAGCTTTTTAACCAACCTAAGTTGCCAGTCACTGCCATATTGGTGAGGCCAGCGTGGCCTCGCCAGTCACCTACGGCAGCTTCACGTCTTTCTTAGCATGGTTGCAGCTTCTAGTGTAGCGCATAAGTGAAACCAGAAGTGAACCTAGAGCAAAACGGACCTGAAGCGTGCTTCCTTCCCACCTTCTCACAGCATTTCTTCCTAGAGCAGCCAATGTGCTGTGAAAAAAGTGCTTTCCCATTCTGTAGTGCGGTACAGTGGCTCTGCTGTCTCCTAAATGTGTCAGTCACAGGATTCGAGTTTATGGAGATCAGTGCACCTGGACATCGAATATAAACAAATATCTCATATTCTGCCTGAATGAAATTTCCAAGCAAAGCCACAAGGAACACAGGCCTTTAGTTCCTCTCCATTTTCACCCATCAGTGCTTCCAGAGGCCTGGAAGAGGGCATGGTGAAGGCTGTGCACAACCTCCTCCAGAGCCCCTTTAGAGCTCCTGCAGAGTGGCATTAATAAGCCTTAGTGTAATGGAGGATCAACCCCTGCGCTCTGTGCTTCGAGAAGCAGAAAATCTTAAATAGGCTGGTATTATGTCTTCAAATCTCTTTTCATAAACATTAAAACAAACACAATTTCGGGAAGCTCTATGTTTAAAACGGTGTGTTTTTCTTTAATGAGAAAACTACATCTTAATCTTCAGCCTAATAAAAAAATGAAGATAATTTTTGTGGATATTTTAAATGTAGCAAGTAACACTTTGCAGGCTTTTAGCTGCAGTCACCTGTGCATACACGGCACACGCAGGGGAGTGTGTACAACATAACACGAACTGTGCTATGATGAATTCTCAGAAGTGAAATACCTTGAGCAAATAACTGATTTCCTCTTATATTATAGCGGATATCCAAAAAGATGGAACAGATAAAAATATGCTTAAGATGCATATACTGAAAAACTTTTTATTGATCACTGATTTGTGAGCTAAATCAAAAGACACCAGTGCCATCACAAGCCAGTGATGGAGCAGGGGCTGAGCCAGGGGACTACTCCAGTGATCGCAGTTAAACAGAATGGTTTCTTCCTATTTCTTTCATTTGAACTCCGTTATTGCACAGGGGACACCTGAAGAACAGGATACGTGTTGTTCAACTACACCTGGAAGGGCTCTTCTCTACCTCTTTTTGTTAGCTATCCAAGCCTGTTTGCAAGAGACATGTACGAACCAGGCAACTGCATTTTTATTCTTTAAACCTCTTGCTTCCTACCCTATCCCAAACTTCTAATGCAGCTTCCAACATAAGGGAAATATCTTCCCCGTTTCCAGCAGCCCTGGTGTCTCCTGCTGTCATTCTGGGACAGCGAGTGGCAGTGGGAGGCACCATTTCACATGGGCTTTTAATTCCTTTGAATGTTTCTCTTTCTGGCTGTACAGAGCCAAGAACTGGATACGCTCAGCTCGGGTACGTGCTTCATGGGTCCCACCGCAGAGCAGCAAGGTCTGACTTCTCCAAGTTTTAAAGTCACACCATTTCCCAAAGAACAAGGGCTTATCCAGGTCTTAGTTTTCCTTCCCACAAAGTCAAACTTTTCACTAATACGCCTGACTCTTTCTGGCCAACAGCGTATGGGCACAAACGCTGACATTTCAGCTTGAGCACATCTGAAATCTCTCTCTAATTAGGTAATCTAAAATGAAAAAGAAAAATAAAACTAGAAAAAAAAAAAGAGCACTAAACAAACAGAAAGCCTTTAGCTTCTATTATATATAGAAGACATGCTGAGAGAATTGAGGTTGTTCAGCCTGGAGAAGAGGAGGCTGCAGGGAGACCTTCGAGCAGCTTCCAGTACGGAAAGGTGCTGCAGGAAAGCTGAGGAGGGGCTCTTGATCAGGGAGTGAGGGACAGCACAAGGAGGAATAGTTTTAAGCTGAAAAAGGGAATATTTAGAAGAGATCTGAGGAAGACATATTTTGCTGTGAGGGTGGGGAGGCCCTGGCCCAGACTGCCCAGAGCAGTGGTGGCTGCCCCATCCCTGGAGGGGTTCAAGGACAGATTGGATGGGGCTTGCAGCAACCTGATCCAGCGGGAAGTGTCCCTGCCCATGGTGGGGGGGTTGGAACTGGATGGGCTTTATGGTCCTTTCCAATCCAAACCTTTCTATGGTTATATGATTCTATGTTTCCATCATACTGCATTTAGAGGTTGTGAATCTCAATTGGCCGATGTCAGCAAAGCAAAGTTACCATAGAAATACGTTACACTTGGTACTGAGTCACTAAACAGTCCATAGAGAACATGAAAAAGAAGACAGAGCATAGATTCTGGAATGAAAATACAAGACTTTCAACAAGCTTAAAAACATTAAACAACAAAAAAGTCCCTCTTAAACAATTTTTGTTGGACACAAAATTCACTGCAACTTCCAGCACCTAAGAGGTGATTTTTTTCTGCCTTCCAGGTCTGTCAGGTATCGGTGGCGGCTGCAGCCAGCGACGGGATGTGCTTACCCCCCTGCTCAGAAGGGAGAGCAGCTATACCAGCAGCAGGGCAGGCACTTGCCGTCAAAGCAAGACACGTCCCCATCCCAAATAACAGCTTTCTATTCAATTGTGTCCACTGGAGATGTCAGTGAGGGAAACAAGGTTATGTGGCAGGAGCTACCATGTTTTTTACCTATCTATATAAATACATTTAAACATGTGGGAAATAAGGTTAGGGGAGTGACCTTGAGGGATGGACTTTAAGGCTAGTAACTTGCACAAGCTTCAACCCAAACACTGCAGCAAACCAGTGCATGAGAGTGATACGTCTGCTATAAACGTCCAGCGGAAAGAATTAAACCTGCGCTGTGCTTAACGCAGCCCCTGTCTGTGAGCCTGGACCGCTTTTGTGGTGCGCTGCCTCCCAGAGCAGACAAGCTTCTTAATAACTGGATGTTAGGAGAACTGAAGCAAAACTTTTCTCTTTACCATCAAATCTCTCTTTTCAGTCACTAAGCCCCCTGTGAAATGGCACCACAATGCTCCTATTAGGTAAGCAACGGACAGAAGGGATGCAAATCCCCATGGCATTAAAGTGCCTGCTCCTGAGTCAGCGTAGGGCCTTCCAGCCTCGACCTTGCCAATCAGCATGTCTGGTTCTCCCCATTTCCCAGCGGCGCAGGGCTCATCTTCTCGCTGAAGAAATAAACCCTGGTATGTGGCACCTCTCCAAATTAGCACCACAAACCAGGGTGGGTTTGAGAGTCTAATTAGCATCACCAGAGAGGGCCCGTTTGTCAATAACCTCCACAGTATTTAAACAAAGCAAATTAAAGACTGAGGCTGTACGAAGCATACGGTCAGTCGGTAACGGTGGACAGTGAGATGTGCGTACCTCCCAGCAGCTCCTCGCCAGTTCTGGTCAGCAAAATCCGTGTCTGGAGGCAGGATATCTCTGTGAGGAGCTCCTAATGCTCCGGTGAAGGGTCACCAACACAGCCTGACTTTGGATACCCCACAGAGGTACCAAAGCCTCTCCTTCCTCCACTATCTTTTGTCCCTATCCCGTTTACCTAATAGATGATGTGAACAATTCACATTGGCAGTCCTTTGTAGTGTAATGAACACTGTGCGGTCTGATGAATGCAACCGCTGCACAGAAAACGTCAGTTCTTTCATTAAGAAAACCTTCCCAAGTTCATTGTATTGAACCGGCGCTCTGGCTATTAGGCTGATACATGACACAGTCAATTCCAGTTACACTTTAAGTGACTATTCATGTTCAGTGAATTCAATTTTTAAAGCTAATTTATCTGCGTTTAGATATTTACATAAAGTACATTTCTTCCAACTTCTTCTCAGAAGCCTTTTTCTGAGCTTCCTGTTATTTTAGTAATGGGGGAAGAGGGAGGGAATCATATTTCCCTCCTGGTCCTGAAAATGCAAGGCTGGTGGAAAAGACACTGGAAACCAAACCAGCAGCTTTCTGAGAAGAATTTGTGTAGAACTCTGAATTACTTGTAGGTAAAATAAATTGCAGCACATGCTTTTATTTTAATGTTAAATAAAATATCTGCATGAATTTCTTTAAAAAATTACTATTGTTATTTCACCTTTATTTTTGAGGACCCATTTTCAGCCAATACTGTACCTCCTTGTATACAGCACCTCAGTTAGTGGCATGTAAACTTTTAAAGCAGGTAATTAAAAAGTTAAGCTGTTGCTGCTACTGAACAGAAAGCATCAGTTCTTTCGTTCAGGAAGCCTTCCCAAGTTCATCGTATTGAACCAGGACTGCAGCTATTAAGCTGTGTGATGACACAGTCGATGCCTGCTATAGCATCAATTCAATTGAAGCATCTTTTTGTTATCGCTAGCCTTTCTGTACTTTCTTTTAACTGACTTTGTTTATTGATAATTGTTAGAGGACCATTGGTTCCAAAAGAGAGGCGCATTTTCATTATACATATCCTCTACAGCCCACAGCAGGAACAGCTTCTGTACAGATCATGCTGGAGTCTTTGAAGCATTTACACCGTGCACAGACCAGGATACAGTTCTTTAGAAGTAGAAAATAAATAAGGTATGGTGTTGTATCATTTGGGCATTGAATGACAGAAATTTAGCTTTGCATCATGACATTCAAAAAGAACAGGCTGTTTCCTTCTTCGGAAACATATTATCAAAATTTTCCCATTAATGTGGATTTGTTTATGATTAAATATAAACTATCAAGTTTGCTTTTCTACAATGTAAAAAAAAAATTATTACACCTTGACTTTGCCAGACTTAACGTGTTAGTGGACCAAAGCTCTAGTGCTTGGAAAATAAAAATTTCTTTCTTACTACTGCATTTCATAAGAGAAATTACAAATACAGGATGCAGGGGCTCTGTGGCTTGAAATACTTTGCAAGCAGAGAAGGGGGATGCCCTTCAAAGTTAGAGGGTAATCATTATTGACCTTGTGCATTCAAGACAGCATAGCAGGTTTCTATATAAAGAAACTTGCAAAGAGGTCATTGAAAGCACTAGTGAAGAGTCATAAAAAAGGAGATAGGACAGAATACGGCATCAGTTATGCAGGTTAAAAATCTGACTATAAACAGATTGGAGAAGTGAAGAGAAAAACAAAAGAACATTTTCTTTGTAAGTGTCATGCAAATTTATGGTTCTGCATTAAATGTTCATTATCGGTTAAGTAGCCTTTACAATGTAATTATTAACTTTTATAGTTTCTGCGGTTCTTTTCCTTCCCTACACACAGCATGGAGCGCTCTGTGGTTCCTGAACGAAGGGGTGGGTGCTTAGGGTTGACAGGAATTTGGGTTCTGCTTTTCACTCACTCGGGGGGTACCTGCTAATCTGCCTTTGTTTGAATCCACTTGTCTGCCAAATACATACAATAAACCCAGCAGACATCTCCCCAGGACTACAACACACCGAGTTTGGCCCTTCCAAAAGCACACCTAGCAGAGCGTTTTGAAATCACTGAATGAAAATAATTATGTAATGAAAAATAAATTACTTTAGTATGATGAGGTTGTTTGGGAAATGCTCAGTTAGAATGCTCTGGTTAGGAATATTGAAACACTCAGTGGATAATTTTAATTTGCTTTGTTCTTTCAAACAAAACGTTAAACTAAGTTGTAACACAGAAAGGCCCCATTCACGTGTATTTTCTGCTCCTGTTTAACTAAATTACAGTATTATTATTCAGTATTCACATATTGTTTTCCCCTCTAGATAAAAAAATAAAGAAATTGAAAGAGAAATTAAAAAAACCCCTTTTTTCTACTTTTATAAAGAGATGACACAAACCAGCTGACCTTTCAGTGACTTGTGCTGTTGCTTTCAACCTACAGCCTCATAACACTTGTATCAGTGTGGCCTCCTTGAGCAAACCCCTCTTTTCTCCTGGGTCTTTCACCTCCATACCACGCAGCCTCCATACCACCAGCTGGGAAACTGCCATCCCAATCCACTACAATCCTCCCCCAGAAGAGCCCATCATTGTTATTAAGCGATGCCCACAGCGTCCTAGAAACAACCCACTCACATCACTCTGCTGCCCCTGCAACTTCCCCTCCCCGTCAGCCGAGAGCGCACAGCTTCCTCAAAATATGTTTCATTTTCAAGAGACAGATTTATTACAGCCCCGTTATCACATTTGTACCCTTCCTGAAAAGATAAAAATACGAAAGACCTTACAAGAAGATGTTGTAGCATTGGCTAAATCATAAATACTTGATAAGGAATGGCTAAATCCAGACAAATAACTGTTCAATCCCACTTTGTATTAGGCAGATAAAGTCATACAGGAAATCAATGTGATCTATTGAAATGAAAAAAGTCCAGCTTAGGGACTATATGGTATTATAGAATATGTGACATTATAAATGGGCTGTTTCCATAAGTGTTATACAATAAGAAGTTGCATAGTTTTATTTATTCTAGTGTTTAGGAATGCAAAAGCAGGATGTGAAAGTCACTATTTGTCAACAGGGCAAATGTGGGCAGCAGTGAAGTAGGTGAGTATTTATAACCTCTTTATTTTTCCACTCTTGAAGGGAATACACAATCCTCTCTCGGGATAAAAGGATCTTCAGTCACCCACTAGCCCAGGGCTCCTTTTTAGCACAGGCTGACAGATGTGCTAAAATTATAAGTGAAATGTTGTGATGTTGACTCCTAAAGCAGCGATCATTAAGGTTGAAATTAGTACCCCCTCCCAGCCATCCAAATGTTAAAAAGTTCTGACACCAGGAATAATTGGACAACTTCACCTAGTGGGGATAGCACCACATTTTATCCTACTGACTCCTTTCTGCCTTTTTCATCCCTGTTCCAATTTAAATGAAGCAAAACAACTTTTTATACATCTTTCACTTACACAAAACAAAACAAAAATCTGCTTATGCAGAAAGACATCTGAAAAGCAGACGTATGAGTTCACAACTACAGATACAGTAGTATTGTTTAAGGCGATACTATTTCAGCTGACAACAGGATTTTAAATAAGATGCAGTTAAAAAAAAGACTGAAGGAAAATATAAACAGATGTCCTAATATGTATTAGCATCTGCTGAAAGAAATTGCATTCGAAAATGCAAAATACACTTTTCTGCCTATATGTACTAATTAGTTACAGGCAGCGGTAACATACTTTAATCTTCTGAAATTAAAGTTTCGCCTGCGCTGGATCTCTGCCTGCCCGGCTGTGTCTCCAGCACCTAGAGCAGGAGCTGTAAATGGCAGTAAGTGTTATAAGATACAGCAATCCCCACAATGAGATTTCAGGTCATTTAGATCAGTGTGAACCAAGCCCCACGTTAATGTGCTACACTCGCTGCGGCTTCCGCACACACTGCTGAGTTGGGCACATTCACTAATGGACCTATCACCGGAAAAACACCGGGTGTGCCGGACAAATAACATCCCTGATTGTCTCTCCTGACTCAGAGCGGGATCCTGACCACGACACAAATGCAGCAGGGCTGTTGTGCTATTGAACTGCTCTCGTGTGTCTAAAGAACAACAAAGCAGATGATTTAGCACAGTTTTTTGACTGATGTTCCTTCTTTATTTTATGAGGAAAAGTTTAAAAAGTAGCTCAAGGCCCACGCAGTAATGTGAAATGTGAGAAAGCTGACCGGGAAACCTAACCAGTGTTCTAAAATCAAATGAAATCCAACGTTCGGGAATGCTTCACACTTCACTGTGGAGTTAGAGTCACTTTGCAGAGGGTGATGAGCACATCTATTTTTGGCGTGAACAAAGGAAGCGTTAATGCTGTGGCTCTCTCCCAGCCCCACGCTGCCCATCGAGCCACTGGTCCAACAGCCTCGCTAAGCCCCAGGCTTCATCTTTCAGCTGAACTGTGCAGATCGCTTCATCTGCTCTGGGCTCCTGCCCACGGCCACTGCGCATCTCCCTCGAACAACGCTGGTCTCGTGCAGGGAGCAGACACACCTCAGCTTCGGTTGCACTGCCTTGCTGTGCTGGTGCTCCACGGCAGACTAACAAAGCCTCACGGGGGTAATGCGTGAGTCTTGCTCTAATTAAAGATGGGAGACAAGCTCAAGTGCACAATGAAGTTCTGCCTTGCACTGCAGCGCTGCCATTGGGGTAGGGAGTGCTGAGCTGATTGAGAATGTTGGTAGTTAATGATTCATTTCCAAGGCAGTTGGTGGCTCCTTCTGTCCCACACCAGCCCACTTGCTGTTCAGCATTATTGAGCACACTGTTTCCAGAACTGAGCTACGAGTAGACACTGCCGGCATAGCTCTTCCAGGCTGCTTTCTCTGCCTTTCAAGGCCACTAAGCACTCCTAGATGGGGAACAGTAATGCTGTCTGCACAGATGCTCTGCCTCTTGGTTTGGAAGATATTCTTGCCCATTCCTTTTATCTTGTAATTAAGTTTTTTGACTTATACTTGCCAGGCTCTGTCTCTTTAAGGATGTCACTGGTCAACTCTACTTCTGTGACCTCCAGTGTTACCCCTCAGTCCTCTGTATTTACTCCCAGTTCACCAGAATTTATTTCTCACCCATGCTCAGATTTCTATTCTCAATCTGTCTCTGTCTGCTTCACTGACAATTCTTTTTTTAATCTGTGAGACTTTTCTCCTACACACCCACATGAAGGTTCAGCCCAAAAATACCTCACTTCTTTTCTTTCTGCTCCTCCATTCATTGTGCTGAGTGTCTTTGGTAAAAAAACCTCATTTGCACCACAAATTAATCCTTTCCTTCTCTAATGCTGTAATTTGTCTATATAAAAATCTTCAGCCCAATCCAGTTTATCCCAATTCGCTATCAACATGTCAACGCTCACCCTAGATCAACTTCAAGATAGTCATTTTCATTGACGACATCCTACATTTTCAAACAAGCATTTCCATGCTTCCTTTTATTCCGCTTACAGATCTGCCCACAAGCATTTGCAATATTATCTCATTATCTTTTTTTTTCATAATCCACATTAAAATTCTCCTTTTCTTTGGTAGCTAATCTTTTCTCTGGCATAAAAAAAAAATCCTGCCTAAAACAGGGCCTACCATATTGATTAACATTATCTCATTATATGCTTGTTCTTTTTATCTATCTGTATCCCTGACTTTTTATTAACACTTAAATTTGAAGCACTACAGACTTGGAGCAATCTTTTTGGTTTATTTTGCATATTTATTAATAAGCCTGGGTCCTCATCTGTGACTAACAGTCTTGGCACCGCACAAACGTTAATTATCATCATCTTGTTGTTCTTTCTTTGTTGATATATAAGCATGTAAACTGGGTTTTGTTTTCTGAGTAGGACTGCCAGGGACGATCACTAGGAGCTCTGCTGGAAGAAGAAACTCAAGCACTCTTAGTAATCATTTTCAAACTCAAGGTTGTAGTCTTTTGTTTTTTTAATGTAAACTAAGGACGGGGAAATTTGCAGGGTAACTGTCAGGAAAAACGGTTTGGAAAGTACTAATTAGAATGATTGTGTTATCTTGTCAGATAAGCAGCATACACGTAATTTTTTTAGTAAACATATTGTAAGAAAATAAAAGAGAAATGAATTGCAAATTCTACTTGTATCTGTAACAACAAGGACAGAGGAGCATAGAACAGCAAAGTGACAGTCGGTCTCCGTGGAAGAGAGGGAATGCGAAATGCAGCCTCTCATCGGCAAATCTACCAAAGGGGAGAGAGGTCAAATGATGGGGCGACCTATCAAAGAATGGAAGCACCAGCATTCTCCTCCCAACTCTTCAGGAGTCGGAGGTATTAAATCATCCAGTCTGACGCCAGCACTTGGATTAAAATCTAACACGTTGCCATGCACTAACTCTATTATCAGGAAATGAAAGAGGAACAGAACATGCAAGCACATTACCATGACTGTATAAACTGTATCTTTGTTTGGAATGGGAATTATTTTAATGACATCTGAAGCTCTGTTTTTCTTGCACGAAATCTGGGGTGCGAACCTGAAAAATTAGCAGAAGGGCAGAAAAGCTTGAAAACAAGCTGATTGTGACAGTCCTATCAAGCAGAAAGTGAAAATGCAAATGAAATAGAAATTTTCTAAATATAGTTTAATTTATAAATAAGGCTTCACATCACAGATTTGTTTATCCTCATTTGGTGATAATTGTTCACAGCAGAATATATCAGAAAATTCTATAATAGGAACCACAGCCAGGAAATGTTAAATAATTAATCACCCTCCCAGCCACTTGCATTTCTGTTGATATAAATGACCGTATAATTCCAAACCCAATTATCACTACTTAGCCATTCCATTTTGTAGTTAAAATCCCACAAAATTAAAGTGCATCAATTGTTAATGGTAATAGACCAGACGAGAGATTAAAGATTATTTTAATGTTTATTTCCTGTCAGGAGTTTTTTTTGGCAGGAAGCACTACAGACAAAAGGCTGCATTAAGAGGAGATTCATACAATGTATTTAAATCTACTAACTTTTAAAAACCTTATGGTATAATTACTTGTTTAATCTACTTGCTCCCTGAAGAAACCAATAGGGGTTTATCAAGCTATTCATTCTTCGGAGAAATCAAAATATTCTCTTTAACTTGGCAAAAAGCAGTCCAGCTTACCACAAACACAATCCTAACAACAGAAGACCTGTAAAAAGGGATGGATTGTACTAAAATATAATGAGAACCAGCCTACTATCAGTTTTTTTCCGTGTAATATTCTGCTTGGTTTATCCCCTGTTACGACTGGCACTTTGTATTTGCATACGAGATTTGGTCCTTGGAAACGCACTTAAAACCAACACTTTAATATCAGTAAAACTTCATTAATTACAGAACTTTTTTTACTTGCCACAAAATGGTGATTTTTCTCCACTTTTCAGAGAAGTATTTATGCAAATGCATTATATAGAGAAATTCCTTAGTTCTGAGATTACTTTGTTTTCCTAAAATGCTTTATTTTATTAGAAGGCATTGCCAGCAAAACTGATGAACATACATTAACCCAGTGCCTGGGGCTCTGCAGAGCTGTGTGGGAGGGCTCAGGGAGCTGTGGCAGGGCTCTTACAGTTCCCTGTTTGCACTGACAGCAAGAGTAGGCTGGATTTTATGCGCTTGAAAAGGTCCTTCATCTGCATCAAGTTATAGACACGCATTCGTATCTCACGCCTTGTGTGAAGAAACCATCAGATTCGGAGCTGGCAATGATGGTGCCAGTTATTTTAGGCTTACACTCACATCATCCCACATTCCAGTGGGATTGGGGAATTCATTGATTCCAGTCCCTTTGCTCTAGAAGCAGGAATCTACACATGTACTAAGTACAAAAGTGGAGTGGGAAATATTTGTGTGCTTGTGTACAGGCATCCTCTTTCTTGCCCATTCACCAACACTATCCAGTTCTCCATAACTTACAGCCCAAGAACATGATAGTGCTCTCCACAATTGTTTTCCTGCAGGAAACCCTTCCCTTGCAAACACCCAATGGAATAACACACTAAACCATCACACAGGTAGCACAGTACACAATCACTCACACTCTATCAACAATAGACATTGTTGCTTTGCCTGTTTCAAACACTTCATCAAAAACACATTCACTCTTTGGCGAAAGTTGCTTTTCATTCTTTCTTCTCTCTACAGGAGAGCCAGCCAGGACAGGGCTGTGCAGCAACACTTGGATGTTGTCACAAGAAAGGCGTTTTCAGTCTGAAAGACCGTTCAGGAGGGCAGTGAAGAAGTCCTCGCTTGGCAAAGGTATCACTAATTTGCGAACAGTGAGTTTATTAAATGCTCAGTGGAGTTAACAGCTCTTATGTACATAAAGACACAGGTATGGGGAAAGAAGCTTCTAACTGAGCCAGACAAAGCAGCTGTTCACCCTGCAGTCCTCATGTTCAAGGGCTATCACACGGACGATGCACGGCTAGAGTAAAGGTGCACTGCAGAATTAAAATTGCTCTGTAAGGGACCTTTCACTTGTTTGCCTGGGTATAAAAAGAAAATAAATAGAGGAAAGCAAACCCCTAACAACATTCAGTCTCCGTCTCTGCTGAAATTTGTTAGAGCAAAGAGACATGATGCCTCAACATCCCCACAGGGAAACACTTCTTCCTAAGATCTCATCTCAATCTCCACTCTTTCAGTTGAAAATCATTCCCTCTTGTCCTATCCCTGTGCTCCCTGATCAAGAGCCACTCTCCAGCCTTTCCGGAACCCGTTTCAGCACTGGAAGCTGCTCTAAGGTCTCCCCACAGCCTTCTCTTCTCCAGGCTGATAAAGCCCAACTCTCTCAGTCTATCCTCATATGGGAGGTGCTTCAGCCCTTGGATCATCTCCATGGCCTCCTCTGGACTCACTCCAACAGTTCCACATCCTTCATGTGGACTGAGACTCCAGAACGGAATGCGGGGCTCCAGGTGAGGTCTCTCCAGAGCAGAGTAGAGGGGCAGAATCTTCTCCCTCACCCTGCTGATCAAGTTAAAGATATGCCAGAGATCCCAGCTTCTCTTCCCAAATGTTATCACTGTAGCAAAGGGCAAAGTGGGTTGGGTGTTGAGACCAAAAATTTCTCTGTAGCTTTCCACCATACCCAATGCTCCATCAATGAAAAGGAATTAATCTAACTCATGGAAATGAGACTTACTTCAAACCTGTAATGTTCTGCATCTTTATTTTTAAATTCTGGCTTTAATAATGGTCTCAGCGGCAAGTAAAGAAAATGTGTGAAATATGTGCCCTCTTTATAGATTTCCTGTTCCTGCAATTTCACTTGAATAATGGCACTACCTTGCCAGGTGAAGTTTTCAGTTTGTTTAACTCCAAGCAAAAGACAATTAACTTAGAGTAGGCGGTCATGAGGCTGTAACTGCTCACCAGCGCTACTCATGTCAGCTGCCACAGGGAGCAGCAGTGGTGCAGCCCTACTCGCCTGCAAGCCTGCCTGACTACGGCGATGGCCTTGCACCAAGAAGAAACTATCTCATGAGCAAAAAAATTTCCACAGCACTCTTGATTTAACACAGAATAAAATGAAGAGACACCATGCTGGACAAGCAGCTACAAATACAAGGTATCTTTTAATAATTTTTTCCTCTGAAGCCAAAAAAAATTGATATTTTATTGTCTTTTTTATTTTTTCACACAGTTTCTTACAATTCTCCCATTTCCTATAAACAAATTTTTCTTCAAAAGTCCCGTAAGGAAATTTCTATCCAGAATCTCTGCGTCTTGAGTTGTCCTCTGCAACCAAGGAGTTTTATGTAAGAAATGAAGTATCAGTCTTTCAATAGGAAGTTATAAACACTTGAAGAATGGATGATTTAGGTGAACGATAAAGACAAATCAGGCCTTTAAATACCTTCTTTGGGTAGAACTGATTCCCAAACTGGATTGGCCAATCCCCTTTGAGAGATGTTCAGTGCCGCTGTGTTTGCTCTCACAAACATTCTCATATCATCATATACGATTCTCAGAGTTGGCCCTATTTTGACATTTGTAGACAAGTGATCTGTAGATGCGACAATCACAGATCAGTATTTGTTCTGTCACTATTGATACCCTCATCTACAATCTGAAACAAGACAGAATAACTATGATCACCAGTGCACATCCAAACCATTGTAGTTAGTCCCACACACTGGCAGCACTACCTGTTATCCACATCAAAGACAGAAAGCACATCATTAACATCATTCTCTGCAACAGCAATGCAAGAGAATTCCTATAAAAGGTTGCTTAAGAGTAATCATGGTAGGCTCTTGGCATTGAGATGAGGAATATTAATTGTCCCAAACATAAAAGCATAAATGACATTTACACCTCTAAGCAAAGACAAAACAAATCAGCTGCCTAAGTACAATGTAATTGACGAGTCTTGGCGTACGAACATAGAGACAGAACTCAAGAACAGGAAAACTAAGACCACGTGTTATTGTCTAGTGATTCTTCTGTGGTTTTTTCATGTGCAAGAAAATATTGGGGTTTATAATGAATGCAAAAGCAGAACACAAAGCATACGTAAAGAGCTAATATAACACCTGGACAATAAGGCTTAATTGTGAAAGGATAATGATATAAATTAAAAGGGATGGAATAAAATCATTTAATAAGATTATGACATTCTAATCTTACTAATATCTGTACTGGAGAGTAAAATAAGTTTTCACTTGCAGTTTAACAGAACTGTTTTCATGGATTTCTGATTTTTGGCAATGCAAGTAAATAACTCTCATACCCTCACACCCATCACCGATGTTCTATGCTGTGAGATGTGATTCTCTAGAAAGCCAGAGCAGATCTCTCAATGTACTGTCTCTCACTGACCTCCAGCGCAAGCCTGCTCACGGTCTGACTAAAAGAATGTTCTTTTTGTTTGTTTCTGCTTTCCTAAAGAACTGCTAGCTTTATAAATTCACTGTGGAACTAGAATAAAATCCAATCCATAGCTTCCATAGCTATTGGCTTAACATCACCACAGAAAATAAAACACTAAGTGACTAAGGAGAGCAGTTACAGCACCAAGATTGCACTCAGGACTAAGATAGGGTAGGATAAAAGCTGGGTTTATGTGGTAATCCTTCTGCCTAGAAGAGTCTATGGAGAGACTGCAGGCAGGAAAGAGTGGGAAGTAACAGAATTCATTCAGCAAGAATACTATGGGGCAGGAATACTGACAAAAGGTTTACACGTAGCCCCACTGACTAATTTTCCATTGTGCCAAAATGTGCTTGTGAATATTAAATATTTATTCCATTTTTCATGCTGCTGCCATTTTCTCCTTCTCATATTTATTTACTTATTTTCTTTATAAACATGTAGAATTTACTTTTGCTGAATAAATAAATTAAAAGAAGAGGAACTAACAACAGACAAAAGGCTCTGGGAGATTAGCTGCTGGCAACAGGAGGAATTGCTGTTCATGGAGGTAAGGAGTCACCGACCATGGCGGAAATCTGGCAGAATTCCTGCATTTAGAATCATAGATGCATGACTTCAGCTTAGTGCACACAGATTTTTCTTACACAGTTGATTCTGTGGGGTGGGTTTTACAGTTGGTTTTAGTTTCCTCTCTGGCCATACCTCACTATTACGAGTTCATCAGAAATTAACCACTGACAGCTTCCCAGGTCTTTTATCAGTGTCAGTGAAGCTTTCAGACAGCAGATTGTCAAGCAGTGTACATCACGGCTTGAGAGAGGTGGTAGATGCCACATCCCTGGAAACATTCAAAGTCAGGTTGGATGGGGCTTCAAGTGACTTCATCGACTTGAAGACGTCCCTGCTCACCGCAGGGGGGTTGGACCAGATGATCTTCATGGTCCCTTCCAACCCAAAGCATTCTACGATTCTATGATCGACAGACAAACTGATTCCTGGGCTTAATCCTATTCAAACCATGAAGTAAATTCATCTGACCAGGTTCAACTCTGTGTATTTGATTCAGTGGAGTAGTCAGTAGAATTGTTTTTCATCCTGAAAGACTTTATTTTATAATTCTTCAATCCAGGACTCCAGGAGATGTTAAGATGTTAACTACCTGACAGAGTTCAAATCAGTGCCAAGTAGTTTATTACAGCACAGGTTTTATTCCCCGATTTCAGGGGACATGGACTTCTGATGAAAAAGGTAGAATAATTCTTGCCTCAGTGTGTAAAATCAAGATCAATTTAGTAACTCACTCCTCTAATACCGTATGTGCAAAGAAATAATTTAGACTCCTAGTTAATTTGAGTATTGAACCGAAATTCTGCAGCTGCTTTCTGCCAGTCCTGAAAACAGAAATTAATTTCAATGACCAAGCCGAATGGAGCGCTGCTCTGTCAGGTAATTAGTCATCGTCTTCTGCTGCTCAGGGTCTATCACTGTGCTAATCCATACATAAACGCCGGTATTCCCCCAGTCACTCACCATCTAAAGAGCTGTTTAACTACCTATTCCTCCCATTCAATCCTTTCCCAGATATCAGCTGCAAAATGAGCATTCTTTCATGTTTAGCTTTCTTCCTACTATTTACTGCCAGCAGAATTAATGCAACTGATTTACATTTGCTTTTTTCTGTTTGATCAAGTCTGCTGTTGATTAAGTAGAGCTTAAGGGAAAAAATTATACTCATGCAGCTTTCCTACTTGACTTGCCACTTTATTAATGAAAGGAGCAAGGATACTGATGGCCCAGAAACTACAAGTGCAGCAATTAAAGGGTATGTCCTTCCAAGCTTCTAATTAAAAAAGAGTTCTTTTGTATTAAAAGATATAGTTTAGTGTCATATTTATATCTAAAGCTCACTTCTGGTGTTTCACTTTTTTCCTTTGTTTATTCTTTTTAAACAGAAATCTACTGGGAAAACTTCGATCAGGCAGAAGAAAGAAACTTTCCCCGGCAAACAGTTCTGGAAGCTTTGTTCCCAAACAATAGTCCTCATGATAAAACAACAAAACCAATCCCATCACTGCCCAGATCCTCCCCATCACGCCTACTGGGTTTGAGGGGCAAGGGGAGGGGCTTCAGGGGTGGATTCTGGGAGAAGCCGCTAGATGCTTCCCCCATGTCCGACAGAGCCAGCACCAGTGGGCTCCAAGGCCAAGCCCACCAGTGCTGGTGGTAGCACATCTGTGACAACATATTTAAGAAGGGGAAAAGGGGAACCGGCAACCTCAGCCAGAGAGGAGTGAGAACATGTGAGAGAAACAACTCTACAGACAAAAAGTCAGTAAAGTAGAGGGTGCAGTCCTCCAGCAAGACTGCTCCAGCGTGGGTCTCCCACGGGATCATGAATCCTGCCAGCAAACATGCTCCAGCGGGGGCTCCTCAGATTCAAGAGAACTGCAGGTCCTTGAGACAGGTCATTTTGGCCATATAAAGATAACTAGACCCTTCCCTCCTCCTAACACTTTCTTACTCAGTATCTAAATTCTAGATTCACTTTTTTTTCATGTCAAGTATTTATGTGAATGATGTACTGGAGTTTCTTTGTGCTTCTTATCCAGCTTGATTTTTGCAATTTCTCCTTCAGAAACATCTGAAGTTGTAAAATTGCCACCATCTTGTCATTCTGTTGTGTCAGTCCCTCGCACATTGATGGCACACCTTCAACATCAAAACTACAAACAGACAAATAAACGACTCCTATTTCTGCCTAGGACTTTGGTCTTGTGGTGTGAAATTCATCTGAACATGTGCAACAGAAGTCTAGCGTGTTCTGCGAAATCGAATTTTGCACGCGTACACAGGTTAACTCTACAGCGCCCATGGGGTACGTTCAGCACAAAAATCAACCTGCCTGCCCCACATCCAAAGCATCCTGCACACGACTCAACAGTATATCCCCATCTACACATCACGTACCCCTCCCAGATCTCAGCGCAGCACCGTACTTCTCTCATTTAGCTACCAGGTGTTTGGAAATCCTTGGGAAATTATATTTTTAAAAATATTTTCAAGATAAAAGTTATAATCTAGCATCCCATGCAAGTAAGGGCAGGTACTTAATGCATTGAAAATCACTTCTCCTTGCACTGATTTTCAAGAGAGGAAGAGAAATAAAACATCTTCAGCCTGATCTAGTGGGACGTGTTCCTGCCCATCACAGGAGGGTGCAACTAGATGACCTTTAAGGTCCCTTCCAACCCAAACTATTCTATGATTCTATGATATTCCCCCTCCTGGCCTCTATCTCTCCCAGCTGAGGGTGGTGAGAACTGCTGTGATTGGATTAGGGAGCTCATTTTGTGTATTATCCAATTCGAATAGGCAGAGAGAACTGCACATTTAAGGGCAGTGAGCTTTACTTAAAAGAGGTGCTAAAGCGCATCACAGAATTTTTCAGAGCTGGACACAGCGGCAGTAAACACCAGGGGTTCCTTAGGGCTAAGGGATATGGTGCTGCTCTGCCCACAGCTCTCCCTGAGCCATCCCAGACATTCCCCTTTATGTTTGCCCAGAAACTCCAAACCCCTTGTGGTGAGGGGGCTGGAGTTGTTCTCAGGGACCTTTTGTGACAGAGATTTCTCAGTCAGTTCCAGTTCTAAGGTGACTCGTGGCAGTGGTGACCCTCCCAAGTACCACTTGAAAGACACAATAGCTTTAATCTTTCTCAATGGGATCAGAAGAGCTCTTATGTCTCCTCTGATCCTTTTTCCCCTCCAGCCTTACACTCCTGGCACCACTGAAAAGTCAGAACCATTAAGTTGGTGTCAAGTGGCTGTGCTATTCATATTCTGTGATAGTCAATGACAATTAACAGTGCCATTCAGACCAGTCAGGTACTGTATTACACAATTGGAAAATTGATCTTATCTGGGGCTCAAAAATCAGCAATGTTCAGCCCTCAACTCCCAGGCAAAAAGAAGAAAGGGGAAAAAAAGCCGGAGGGGGGGTGGGGTGGGGAAGTATTGTCTGACCTCGAGCCCACCCAACCACCAGCCATGTGCGAGGCTCAGACACAACGGAGAGAGGGAGGAACATCTCCCTACGAACGTAACCTCTGGTCCTTAGCACCCAGCAAAACGATGTTTGAAAGGAGACTACAGATTCGACTGAACACTTACTGATCACCTTCAAAGTTGTTATTGCAGGCAAAATGCAACATCCTAGAGCTGCTGATACAGCAGAAAGCCCTGAGCGTGCCCATGCCACCAGCAAGGGCCCACACCTACAGCATCGTCCCCGTTCCTCGCATCCCCGTTCCCTGTACTGGCACGGAACGGCTATAGTCATCAAAGATATTCCTAGAAATGAGCGTAGATGCATCTTTCTTCTAATGAATTACTGAATGGATCCGAGAGGAGAGGATTAACAAATACCTCTCTCCACTTTGGAAACTGAGACTATTTTCCTACACCAGTGGCTCTCAGCATTAACTGCAAAGCGGTACAATAGTTGATTACAGTTTAGACTATCAGCTTGAAACCACAGGGGGAATTTTAGATAGCAAAACTCAATTACCTAGCTTGAATTTGTCTTTGTTTTCCCTTCCTTTCACTCCAGGAATAAGGTACCTGTACTAAATACCAGAGAGCAAGGCCTTACAGACAGCGCTCTGGAGACCCATGTTCAGATCCATTCCAGAGGAAAAAGTCACAGCCCCAAACCCACCTCCAGCGCACGCAGAGAACAGCTTGGATTCCACCAGATGTTGCACCCAATGCCAAGTTTTCCTGGGGAACCAAGAACAGCCTGATGTCTGTTCATCATTTTACCTCACAGAATACAATACAAAACCATCAGCTGGCGTCAGTTCTCTGGGAAAAGTCTCGGATTGTTGCCTTAATGAAAAACATAGAATAGGCACAAAGCCACTGTAGTTATACTTAAAAATCAATACTCCCTATTGGCCTTATAATATCTGCTTTAAAATGTGCACAAGCCTCCAAATAAAAGCTAAAGGGTTTATATCTCAGACTTTTAAATGTTTTCTACAATTTTAATATTTTCAAAATAACGTGAAACGTTTTGTAGGATTCTCTGCTTGGCGCTGAGATTCTCTTCTAGTTTTTATTTCTTTTATTGAGAGGTAGAATAAAATTCCCAAGTTGCCCCAGTGCAATTAAAATGACTTTTATTCATACAGTTAGCTCTCCGTCCACCACAAGCATCCCACAATACTAATCCTTTTAGGCCCTGCTCCAGCAAAGCACTTTACTGTGCCTTATTCTTAAAATTACAAGTCTCCCAGCTGATTTCAGTACAGTTATATTAGGGATGAACTTGGCCTACTGTAGCAAAAATCATGTTAAAAATACAGTTTGAAAAACAAGCAAGGAAATTGAAAGCCGAAGGAACTTCAATATTTCTCCAGTTTAAAGTAAGGCATGACTGGCATGCATTTGAGCACATCCAACGAGGGGTATTTCTGTACAGTTAGGCCAACTCAGGTAAGAAGTGTTTTTGTATCAAAGATGCATTGATTTCAGATCTAGATGGTTTCAACAGGCTTCTTACACCCAACTGTTACAAGGACAGGGACATAAAAATGTCAATTACATAAATAAATCTGTAAGTACTGATAAATGCCCAAAATTAAATAAAGTCACTTCACTCTAAGAGGCTTTGCAGCTGATATGGTTGTAAAACAATAAGAAAACCATCATAATTTGCATTTTTATAGCTACATTCATCAATAGCTCAAATATTTATCGCAAACACTAACCTACTACGGGCAGGAACTGTGTGATGGTTGAGCTCTGCTTTTGCTGGAAAGACCCTGAGCCATGGCTGGACACTTGGCTATAATCAAAGCTTAAATGGCTTAAATAGTCATTGCCTTTGGCTACTTTTTTCTGCCTTGTTTTGCTGCTGCAAGAATTTATATGAGCATGCAATTAAGTGAATCAGGAAAGCGATCTGAAATATAAACCACTGAATATGCTGACTGTAATGAGGAGGGCAGCTCAGAGAAGTGGACTCTGAGACTGCCTAAGATAGCACCGCTCCAAAAGAAATGTGCATCAAACTGTGCATCCTGAGGTTCAGAGCAGCAGCCAGGAGCAGAACCGTAGGTTTCACCAGTTTATCCACATAAACCATGGGGGTATACTGGGATGAGAGGGGACATTTCTGGAGTGCCTCACACAGAGCTCCTGATCGCTGTGGAGGACTACAACATTTGATTTGCTGAGGATGGCTAAATATCCCACGCAAGAGGGCTCCATGTGCGAGTGTTTCCCAGTGCCTTCCAGCCTATTTTCCCAGGCTCACCAGTGAGCCTTCCTACCTGGCTCACAACAACATTGCAAAGTGTGGACTTTACCACCATTTAAAGCAGTGCCCATGAGAAAGACAGAATATATTATGTACGTGAATTCCTGTGGACATTGAGAAGGAATAATGCCCCCCTATCTGGTTTATCCTGAACTGCAATAAATATGTGGGGTTTTTTTCTCCAGCCAAGGTGCCACAGTAACCCAAACGACAGTCATATTACAGTTATAAAAGACAACTTTAAGAAAGATCTTACTGCAATAAAAGTGAGGATTTTTTTTTCCCTTGGCATCCCAGCTTGCCATAGAAATGAGTGAGTTGCTGAATTTCTGCCAAGTCAAGATGGTTCAGCATGCTATTACATTAGTCTGTTTATACAGAAACAGCCAAAAATAGGAAACACACAGAAGCTATTAAAGATATTGTCCTGCAAGGGAAATATTTGAATGGTTTTGTTACTGCGGCTGGGAAATAAGATATGAGTCAGTATTAATGTGATAAAGAAGTTAATGTGTTCTAAAGCAAACAGCTAGTTTCTTCAGCTTGTCTCTGAGTTGACAATAAAATAAATGTACAGACAATTATGTAGGGTTGGATGAGCCTACAAGTAAGTGTATCCAGCTTAAAGCTCCGTGCTGCTGGTGGGTTAGAATTGAAACTCTGTTATCGAGTAATGATATGCTAACCCCAGGTAGTCTCCAAAGAAAATGGATGATTCAAAATGCCATGCATCACCGGATCGGTAGAAGAATGGTCAATAGTGTTTAAGCTATTTGAACTGGGCAAAGAGAATTCCATAGAAAAGTTCCTTCGCTTTGACCATTTTGCAATGAGTTTCAATTTTGACATAGTCTAACGAAAAATAAAAACGCCTTGGGTTTTTATTTCGTTTTATCTTTAGTCAGCACAGTGGCAATATCTCGTAGTGGACTTGCCTAGTGTTTTAAAGAGCCGGCACAGAGGAATTTTGCCTGTCCTACATGTGACACTGAGCAGTCATTCCTGAACACAGCCATGCGCAATCCTGATGCCTTGACCTCCTTCTCCTGCCCCCTCCCACATACAAACCTAACTAGTTCCTACATGGCTGTAATGCCTTAAAACTACTAACATAAAGTAAACAGACTATTCTATTGTATATTCTCTTGAAAATATATATATATTATATATATACACGCACAAATAAAAGGTGCACGTCTGTTCTCTGCAGTAACCCACTTCTTCCACGAACCTTTAGACCACATACAACATCCCTTAAGGGCCAACACATTTGACCAGTGAAGAATAACGAGTCCAAAGCTAAATGACTCTCCCACTGAGAAATGCTCCTCTGCAGTATCTTCCTTTTTATGGGGAGAGTGCCCTGGGCCAAGCCAAGCATCTTGCCTGATCTGAGCTCACTTAGTGGGACATGAGAAGAGGAACAGCATCTTAAAAGTGCTCATGGGCACTTACCCAGCTCCATGCAGAATGAAATGTTACAAGTACACAGAGGCATTGGATTAGCAGGGGCCTCAGAATTCTACACCTCATTTCTAGAGAGACTGGAAACCTCACCTCGAGTCATTCTGCCCATGTTATACACGCACAGACATGAAGCACAGCACTCAGAAGAGGAAGCAGCTGCAGAAATCTTCTCAAGGTAGCACAGTTAAATAGGTTTGCACTGAAAAGGCAAAAACCTGCAGGTGGTACAATGATATGTACGGCAAAATGTAAGAACTCGGCAATAACTAGCAGCCATGTATTGGAGTCGGGCTTTTCCCTGGAATACACCTACTCAAATCCAAGTCAAGCTGTTCCATTAACAAATCTAAAGACTGTTAGCGATTTCGAGGCCACAGTTGCAATGTATCTCTGGAATAAGTATAGCTTACCATTCAACTCCACAGAAATCAGGCTTGTTTATTATTTCTTGAGCCTAATTCCTTACTTCAGGCAATGAGAAGCATGGCTTACATGTTCCCTGATACCAAGTAGATAAGGACAATAGTGCTGCTTTGATGCAGAGGACCCTGCAAAGGGCATTTGCCTTCCCCAGCCTGTTTCTGTGGTGAACATGCAGTCCATTTCTAAAACAGGAATCTCTTTAGCTGGAGCATAACTTTGCAACATCCTCGCGGTATCTGCAGCGATGTAATCCCAACCCAAACATTTTAGAGCACATATTGCTGTTCTCTATGTATTCCTCCCCATGCTTAAAGCATGCGTTGCTGTTGTTTAGACAGAACACTGGAGTCTCTATAAACAAACAGATTCAATTTATCACTTGTGATCGAGCACTAAGCATCTGCCTTTTTCAAGTGGCATAAACTACCCGCAGAGACATAGCAGTGACTCTGAAATGAAACAACAGACACAGGAAACATAACGTGCCTTAAAGATGTACATGAGGTTTAAAAATAGAGAACTTCCTTTTGCAGTAAAGGGACAAAGTTACAGAAAGAGAGAGCAAAACATTTGTACTTGGAACTGGAAGGAGGAGAAGGACCTGAGGGAGTTTTACTGGCCATGTGTCCTAAACCAAACGATGCCTTTTAAACAAAAGCACCTCTCGCTGCGTTTCATTTCCATAGTGCAATGTCTGTACAAGACAACGGCAAAGTTTAATCTTTCAAAAACAAATGCTGAAAACAAATGCATTCAAAAATACCCAGCCAAAGCTGTGTTGGTGACACAAATGTGAAAAATGGAATTGGAATAAACTGTGCCAGAAATCTATTTCTAAAAATATGTCTTTACAGTGGTGATATTTATAAATTTGACATACTCTAAAATTTAGCTCACTAAAGATTATTTCTATGCAAATACGTATTTCTCAAACCCCATAAGCGTGCGAAAAATCCAAAACACATTTCTTGAAAATCAATTTCTGTGCAGTACAAATGTATCAAGTTAGCGGCAGCGTGCTGATAAATATTAAAGAGGTCTGCGTTGTGCAAAATGAAAACTTAGACCAGGATACGGCAGCACAGGGCAGGGGGAACACAACACAGC